>NC_040041.1:5689265-5850160 GCF_003713205.1 Coffea eugenioides
AAAAATTCAATAAGAATGATTCTGGAATTGCAAGAACTCCATTAGACAATAATTCCCATCTATCTAAGAATAGAAGATAGAGTATTTCTCAAGTAGAATACGCACGAATCATTGGAAGTCTAATGTATTTAATGAGTTGTACTAGACCTGACATTGCATATGCAGTAAGCAAATTGAGCAGGTTTACAAGCAATCCGAGTGCTGATCATTGGAAAGCAATTTCAAGGACCTACGGTACACTCGGAACTATGGACTGCATTACACTAGATACCCTGCTGTTTTAGAAGGGTATGCTGATGCAAATTGGATATCTGATATAAAAGATTCAAAATCCACAAGTGGATATGTGTTCACACTTGCCGGTGGGGCAGTATCTTGGAAGTCTTCTAAACAAACTATTGTAGCTAGATCTACAATGGAATCTGAGTTCATTGCCTTGAACAAATGTGGAGAAGAAGCTGAATGGCTACACCATTTCCTTGAAGAAATTCCAAAATGGGAAAAACCCGTGCCACTAATATGTATTCACTGTGATGGTCAATCAGCAATTGGAAGAGCACAAAATAACATATATAATGGTAAGTCTAGATATATACGTCGTAGGCATAATACCATTAGACAACTACTCTCAACAGGAGTTATCTCTATTGATTATGTGAAATCAAAGGATAACATAGCGGATCCGCTAACCAAAGGATTGAATAGAGAGTTGATTACAAAAATGGCAAAGGGAATGGGACTAAAGCCCATGGAAGGCTAAGTGTTATAAAGGAAACCCAACCTAACTGACTGGAGATCCCAATATCTAGGTTCAAAGGGACAACCTAATTATAAGGACTTAGCATAGTCATTGTGGGGGGATATCCCTAGACCTATTCCGTAATGAAACAATGATGCAAAGGAGAATTAAGGATAGAACAATGGTGTGCTTTAATGATTCTTAAGTGAAGTAATTAATTACTGAAGACTTAAGTAAATCACCTATGTGAGAGTGAAGTGGGGCCGCTTCAAAAAAGAATTGTTTAGGGCTCAATTCTTAAAAACTCTTACTGAACCAGGTTGATATTCATGGCCAAAACGAACATAACTATGAGAACTGAACAAATGGAGCTTGATTCCTGTGTGAAATATATGGTTCATTTACACTAAAAAGTGGGACAGTTCAAAGATATCATGTCTATTGGATTGCTAGTAAAGTAAGTGTATTTCACAAGAGAAGGTTCAACGGGTAACACCAACCTATCTTATGCAGGTTTCAGTCGTGGAACACTACTGTAGAGTCAAATCAAAACAATTTTTTCATTCATGTGGGGGATTGTTGGAAAAATGGCTATATCCATTGTAGAGTGAATGAGAAAATTGTTCTCATAATGGCACTCTTGAAAGAATCCAAGGATAATTATCTATCATTCATTCATGTATATTAATTATCGATACATGATTTTGGATCGGATTCATGTATATTAATTATTGATACATGATTTTGGATAGGATTCATGTACTTAATACATGATTTTGGAGTTATCTTATTGAGATACATGTATGTACATGAATATGGTACTTTGATAAACGTGAAGATAATTATCTGGAATTTAACACTTGTTACCAATTTCTAACAGTCACCCTTGGCCAGCATCTATATATATCTCTCTTTTTATCTTGTTATAAAAGAAGAGCTCTTTCTCTTTTCCTTTGCATCTTCATCTTTTATAGTGTTCCATATTGCTCTAGTTCGAGTTCGCTGAGGTAAAGAAAGTTTGGTGCTGACATAATCACCTTTAATCCGTTGTATCCTGGGAGACAGACGCCTACTTAACCTCGAGCACTCTACCAGGAGGGGGCGAATCTGTTTTAAGGAAATTGTGCTCACAAGCCTCGGATTTTTATTATTGTTATTTTCGATCATTTCTTTCTTTCCGGGTTGTATTTATTCTTCTCTATAGTGTATCAGCCTACTTTTATTAGTTTACTAACAACCATGACTACTTTCAAGTTGGCAAATGTTGTTACTTTGTACCGCAAATGAAGCTGGTATTTATCCTAAATGCACATGGAAGCCTTCAGAGGTCTTCTTGCTCTGTACCTGCTCTGTTTTCATTTGATTTCGAGATTGAAACGCTTAAGATGTCTATTCCAATCGGACAAGACATTTAAAACAATGAGAACTGTTCATAAGATTGACCATTTTTGTCTTCCATGACTACTTTTTCCTACTGAATCTACAGATCTAAAATGGTGACTCGTGTACCTCTTGGAGAAGGAGCAATTACCACCGATTCCCAAATGATTATGAGCCTATAGCTGAGCAAATTACATTATAGTTCTATATTTTTCGAAGATGGATTATTCAAAGTTTTTTAACAGCATCTTTGATAAAATGCAAGGGAAGACAGAAATTGCAAAAAGCTAATTTTCTTTTACCTATTCTATTGCACCTATACGTATTAAGCAGTAAATAGGGAATGGAATCTAGTGGGGACTGGATCCGGAGCCTAGACAGTTGTTAACTTTTGGACTAATTGCTCGGATTATTGTCGAAAAAAAAAAATCGGATCAATGTTATTCTGACAATGTAGCTATACAAAACTATGCCTACCGAGTTGACTAAGCCCGGTAGACAAGAGATTTTCAGGCCGGCAGTTACTGGAAATTTTGGACAAAAGTAGGCGACAATCTACAGCTTAACTTTAAAAAAAAAAAAAAAAAAACTTGCAGGCTCGCAGCCAGCTTAAATTTTTTTTAATTAAAAACTTTTGCTGGTCATAGTTGGGGTTCACCTGCTCCATTAGCCAAAAAAAGCTGCAGGGGAATCTCTTTTTGGTCAATGGGTTCACTTGCTCCTTTTCTTTCCTTTCCTTTTCTTTTCGTTTAAGAATTCATGCACAATAAATGCACACGCAAATTATAGATTAGACACAAAATTTTATCAACAATTTATTTTATCCAAACACATATTGAAATCCTTGAGTTAGATCGTTCAAGCCAATTAAGAGTCTGACTAGTAGATCATCTTGGCACAAAATGATAGTCTCTGTTACTTTTATTACTAGAAAATGTGACAAATAAATAATTTGATAATTTACACAACAAAGATACATCAAATAAGTTGATCCTCATATGACAAGATCAGCCAAAGCAAAACTTGCATTATTTCATTCAAGGCAGCTGCCCCTTGAAATCGAGATTGGTGAAATTATTGCATTAAATATATTTCACCATTTCATGTTATCAAATTTTTCTTCTTTTCTATTTTTTGCCTTTTCATTGTTATATTGCACAATAATTTTATATTTATAAAATTATAGTTTACATTAAAAATTACTTTTTATACTTAACTACCCACTATCATATTTATTTTTACCTTTATTCTTATAACAACCCACTGCCAAATATTAATTTATTTGTATATTTTATTTAGGTAAATATCAATTTTCTATATATTTTATAAAAAAAATATAAAATCAAGTCTTATACATAATAATTCCAACGATTATTTTTCAAAGATTTGGGAAATGCATCTTCTTATATATTGAATGAGGTTTTTTTTATCTAAAAACTTTTTTTAGGATTTAATATAAAATAAAAATAATTGATTTAGCAAATCTATCTGGACATTTTTCTTACGTTTCAACTTAAAAAAAAAATTTAACCAAAAAGGCTACCAGGCGTAGTCAGCCCAGCGGCATAAGTTTTTAGAATATAATACCCTTGTTCACCAAAATGCTAATTTATTATTCATAATTTCTTGCCTTGATGATTTCATTGCTCTTTACATCCATAGCAAACGTTATTTTAGTGATTGGAGATAGCCTGCCTGCAAGCTTTTTTTTTTTTTTTTGTAAAAAGTTAAGCTGCAGGCTGTCGAAAAAAGTTAAGCTTCAGGCTGCAGGCTATCCGGAGTTAAAGTTTAGCTGCAAGCTTTTTTTTCAAAATTTCCTATAGCTGCCGGGCAAGTCAGCTCGGCAGCCAAACTTTAAAAAAAAAAATTCTTTTGCCTGCTCGGTAGGCATAGTTTTATACCACTATATTGTCAGAACAACATTGTTCTGACTTTTTTTCGGCAATAATCAGAGCAATTAGCCGAACTTTTGATGATGCAAATGATGTGAGCTCATCAACGGCCAAAAACATGGAGAACAAAATGGAGATGAGCATAGAGTATTGCAGCTGGTAATGATGTCGAAGCAATTAGTGTAGATGGGAAAAAAATCGAAATGAATTTGGCTTGTAATTTCGTTCCAATTGTCGTTAAGGGTATTGACAAATTCAAAGTCAAAATTTGAAAATCAAAATTTGGTAAGATCGGGGCGGCGTTTAAATCCTCATTTCAGAGTTGAAATCTTTGTTGAGGAGATAATTGGCTCATTTTTTGCTTTGAACATTTAAGATCTCACTACATTGATCATTCATGGTCACCAATATTCTATTCATGCCCAATTCACCGAGTATTCCATCACAAAATTTTAACTTTCATGTGAACAAAATATGATAATGAGAAACTTGTGCATGATGAAGTTTTCAACAAAAGAATGAATATCTCAAAAATAAGAATTTCCATCTAACTATGAGTATTGACAGACATTGTATTCTCAAAATAGGTAGAAAAAAGAAGCAAGCAACTAATAAACACTTTTATCAATTTTCACATGATTCTCTTGTACTAACCACAAGAATTTCTTTTGTATGCGTTGAAATTTCTATTGTCCTAATAAATCAACAAATTGTAAATCTAACTGAACCACATGTAACTTAACCCTAACTACTAGTCTTTTTTTTTATTTTAAACAAGGTACATTCCCTAAACCTATGTTGAAATCATGCCCAATTCACTAGGCATTCCATCTTTCTTTCTTTTTTTTCAAAATCCCATATCAAATAATGTGTATATTTTCTAAATAGTGCGTAAATATTTTTAGTTAACAGCCTGGTACATCTGACAAAAGATAAACTTGTTCGATGATTTCAAGAAAATAGAGTTTCTTACCTCTATTAACCCTGAAATTGCCAACTATTGCAGGACCCCAAACCCTTGAATTATGCAGTTTCTCCGCCTAGAAAACACCATGTGGGTATTGTTGTCCTAATAAATCAACAAATTGTAAACCTAATTGAACTACATGTAACTTAACCCGAACTACTAGTCATTTTTTTTATTTCAAAGAAGAGACATTCCCTAAACCTATGTCGAAATCATGCCCAATTCACTAGGCATTCCATCTTTCTTTCTTTTTTTTCAAAATCCCATCTCAAATAATGTGTATATTTTCTAAATAGTGTGTAAATATTTTTAGTTAACAGTCTAGTACATCTGACAAAAGATAAACCTATTCGATGATTTCAAGAAAGTAGAGTTTCTTACCTCTGTTAACCCTGAAATTGCCAACTATTGCAGGACCCTAAACCCTTGGATTATGCAGTTTCTCTGCCTAGAAAACACCATGTGGTTATTGTTGTCCTAATAAATCAACAAATTGTAAACCTAATTGAACCACTTGTAACTTAACCCTAACTACCATTCATTTTTTTTTATTTCAAAGAAGAGGCATTCCCGAAACCTATGTCGAAGTCGTGCCCAATTCACTAGGTATTCCATCTTTCATTTTTTTTTCAAAATCCCATCTTAAATAATGTGTATATTTTCTAAATAGTGTGTAAATATTTTTAGTTAACAGCCCAGTACATCTGACAAAAGATAAACCTGTTTGATGATTTCAAGAAAATAGAGTTTCTTACCTCTATTAACCCTAAAATTGCCAACTATTGTACGACCTAAACCCTTGGATTATGCAGTTTCTCTGCCTACAAAACATTGTGTGGGTATTGTTGTCCTTATAAATCAACAAATTGTAAATCTAATTGAATCACATTACTAGTCATGTTTTTCATTTCAAATAAGAGACATTCCCTAAACCTATGTCGAAATCATGCCCAATTCACTAGGCATTCCATCTTTCATTTATTTTTCAAATTCCCATCTTAAATAATGTGTATATTTTCCAAATACTATGTAAATATTTTTAGTTAATAGCTCGGTACCTCTGATAAAAGACAAACCTATTCGATGATTTCAAAAAATAGAGTTTCTTACCTCTGTTAACCTTGAAATTGTCAGCTATTGCAAGACACTAAAGCCTTGGATTATGCAATTTCTCTGCTTAGAAAACACTGTATGGGTCTTTTTTAGGAGGAATTCAGGTAGCTATTCCTTGATGAGATAAGCGTTTGGCCAATAACCAAGGAGGTTGTTGGGAGTTGTCCTCTCCATTATCTCAAAGCAGTGTGGGTCTTTTGGAGTGATTTTGGGAATTAACAGATAAGGGAAAAGGGTTTGGAGAAATCTATTTTGATATTATTGCTAAAAGAACTTTCCATTAATAATTTGGGCAGGATAAATTTTTACTGTGCAAATGCCGAGATGCTCCATATTTTTTCATAATGTCTTTTTTTTTTTGTTGCTACTAAATAAAATATCGCCATTCTGCATCCTTCTCCTCACTTGCCGCGTGGCTATGTTTTCTGTCATTGATTTATTTCAATTCATCCAAGCCGTCAAAAGTTTCTGGACGGTTGTTCGGTTGTTCGGTGACCGTCCAGGCCCCTTGTCCGGTGGGACTTATTCTGATGCTCTGGAGGCCTCGTTACCACGAACCACTTAGTGCAGTGGGAAAATTCAATCTCGGGACTAAAGATTAGACAACTGATTGTGGGCAATAGATTAGGGTGTAATCGCATACTTTTTTGATCAATCGTCCAATTGTTCAATCCTTATTACATGCCCTCAAGTCAATTGTTCAATCCTTATTATATATCAACGATCTTGCACTAACGGATTTTGGGTTGTTAGTATTAAAGTTTAAAGGAATAATTTCAGACACGTCCTCTGTCGTTTCTAACAGTTTAATTATCCATTTCCCTGAAATTTTAGAAATTTTAGAAATATCACTGACCTTCATTGAAACTAATTCTCTTGTAACAACTAATTCAAAAAAGCAACAATAAAAAATGATTTCAGGAGTAAGAACACTATTTGATTCCAAAAGTGCCCATCAACTAATGTGCTAGTTAGTTGACTTACAATCTCCGTTTGAATTAACATTTTTTTAGGGTGTTTTTGAAATATTTTATTGTAACTATATAGGCGAAAAACTTTTACTGTAAATGAAGTTATTTTAGGTATTTTTGAGGCTTTTTTTTGTATTTTTGGTATTTTTGAGGTTGTTTTTGATATTTTTTGTTATTATTTTTATTTATGTATTACTGTAGTATTGCATATGAAAATCTTATTTTTTGAAAAATGACCAATCCAAATGCAGCCACTTAAAAGTGGAAACAAAGACCGAAAGTCAAAGAGTTTTCAGTGTAATTGAGAGAAATTGCAATACTAATAGGAGCATGGCAAAAATTAGCAACAATGCCTACATTCCATGGAGCAGCATAGAGTAGCAAGCTTAAAGAATTAGAGAGGAGAAATTGTTAATTTAGAATCAAGATTTCATGGTAGAATTCTTGAAGCTAATTTATAAACATATTTTTCCATTTGTTTTTTGTATTTTTGGCATTAATCCAGTTATTCTCATGAAAAATCTATGAGATAATAATAAATTAAAATGAATTAAATATTCATGTCTTGATCTTTTTTTAGAAAGAAATTACAACAACTGCTAAAATATAGAAAAAAAATTAATTATCAAAAAATATCTGTAAGGATTTAATATTCAAGATTTCCAAATCTTTTAAATTCCAAATTATGGCTAATTTAATTTACAAGTAGTTTAATTGTTTCTCTTTCTCTCTAACTCCTTCGACTCCTCTCAAACAAAACAACAACTTCTTCCATGGGAGGAGAGAAGCCATTTATTCTCTCCCCCTACCTCCAATGATTTCTTTTCTTTTCTTTTTTGTGTTTGTAGGTAATAAAGTCTCTCCTGTTATGGTTTTCTAATGAAAATTTTTCTCTCTTCTAGAGTTTTTCTAGTGGGAGTTTCTTCTCTTCTCAAGTTTCTAGTAAGAGTTTTTTTATTACTTTATGTCGTTTCATTCTTTTTTCTTTGTCAAATCTCAATCTTTTTAGATCTGTTTGTCAAATATGAAGTTTTTGTGTCTATTTTGTCAGATTTCAATTTGATATATAATCTTGAAACAGTCAAACAGTAGATCTAGCAGGAGAAGGGATACGGGGCAGAAGGACCGTCCCTGAGCGGTCCTCTCACAAAAAAAAATGAGAGGACTGCAATAGGCCACGTAGAATGGGAGCAACAGCAAAGGAAAACGACGTTGTTTTAGTAAGTGAGTAGGAAAAAAAATAAAAAAACATCTGAGGGGCTAACGGGCTCCGTTAAAATACCTCAGCTGTTCCGTTCCAAAAATTCCCGCTCAAATTAATGAGGCACGACTCTTCATCTGAAATTTTCAAATGAAATAGAATTTTGGTCTCCCTCCAAAAACATATCTTGTGAACATTCATTCACAATTCCAGAGTATCAGCAAAATAATATCCCTACCCCAAATTGGGAAGTTTCAGATGAGAGGTTTTTGGAGAAAGTGTATAGTGTTGCAGAAGTAACTGTTGCGGGACAAAAATTTTTCAAGAAGGCTGCAACAAGACGGAAGTTGGTGAGATCTAAAGCAGGGATAGACTCAATCGAATTGGACTAAACCCCAAAGGTAAGAATATTGCAAACTCATTGCACTATTTGGCTTGTTTTGCGACAGAAGAGGGATGAATTTACTTGCATGATTTTGTTTGTACAACTCGTTTAAGACAGTGTGACATGAATAATGAAATTGAAATTCTGGCGAAAACTCCTAAACAAGGAAATCATATGGGTAGCATAAATTAGATACATTGAGAGCCAACTTAAAGAACATATGCACAGGGAACTTATGCATGCCAAGTGTTTGTAAATTTGACTCAATTGATGAATTAAAGTTCTCACCTTTTAAAATCTGGTTGCATAGTATACATATATCTTGGCTAAAAGAGGTTGAGTGGGGTGGCTTGCGTAGCAAAAACTATCAGGGTAGTTGATAAGTACATGTCTATCAAAATTTATAACCGCATGGCGAGAAATTTACATAACTTAGTTGTTTCTTTGAATTTGCAATTAGGTGTTGGTTCATCAGTAATGTTGTCTACATGGCACATAATATGATATTAAAATTGCTATACAGATTGTTAGTAATTATGTTGACTTCATCGCAGTGTGTATGTGTTGAAATGGGCCAAACGTGTACATAATTAATGACTTATGTGCAATCTTTTTGTTGATGGAATGAGTAAGTGCAATGGTTCACATTGTGATGACTGATGTACACGTGGTAATTGACAGAAAATGCAGTTGTTGATAGCAACAAGTTGACAGAGGATGGGATTCCTAAAACAGGAATGGGGTTTGATGCAGAAGATGAGGCTTATAAATTTTACAATACATATGGTTTTGTCATGAGTTTCAACATCCAAAAAGACTACTTGAACAAGGACTAGGATGGCTTGATAACATCAAGAAGGTACACTTGTTGTACGGTATCCCATAATACTTGTGTATGCTTACATGGTCATAAATTTATAGAAGTTAGCTTATTGTTTAAATTTGCAATTAATTATTGGCCCTTACATACTATCACGTACATACACATAATGTGAAAATGAATTTGGGTTAATATCAGAAACCTCCCTTGAGGTTTCTTCTAATAACATCTAGCACCCCCCATATTTTTGAAATCACACTTAGCACCCCTGGAATGACAACTTTGGTTTCTTGTCAGCCCCTCTATTTGAAAATGGTAGTAAAAAATGAATTGTAGGAGAGAGACTTTATTTTTGTTTCACTTTTACCCAAAGCCCAAAATGATTAGTGAATTTTAGAAGATAAAAATAGAAATAAATAGGCATATGATATTAATTTAGAAGCTGAGGGTGTAAAAGTGTAATAAAAAGAATGTTATAACTAATTATCAGAGATTTTGGCGATATAGAGATGCATAACTAATTATGGACCTGGGGCCGGAACGGTTGCACTCCGGAAGCTTGTGTGCATTTTGCACACGGTGTAACATCATTTGTACACGTTGTAACACTAGAATAACAGCGAGTAATTATACTACCTTTAACAGTAGTAACCGTCCCTGCCCCTTCTCCACTAATTACATAGTCCATGATACTACATTGGATCAGTCTAGTAACATGATACGTAAGCCTTATATTGCAATCCAATTCTGAACAAAAACACCATCTACAACTAGTTGTTTAGATGGTGAAGATTGCAATGCACAAAACTATACACAAGTAGTTCTAAAATCAGTCAAACAGCACCATAAGTGGCAGGAAATATAAATCAGATGCACATTGCACCACTTATCAAAAAATTGTCCACAAAAGCTAACATTGCTTCAGTATTGCTGGGAGCTAAGAAGACTAGTACCTAAACTACTTCAGATACCACAAGCAAGGATTGCGGGGAACCTTTAGCACTCTCAAAACATCATAGAGAAACTGCTGGTTATAGTGTTAGAGGCCACTATTGCAGCAGTATTAATGCTAACAGAAGTTTCGGCTTGAGATCCACCATTTAGAGTAGCTTGAGCATTTGGTACAAAGGGAATTATACCTTGCTTGTTTACAGCAGCTTTGGTTTTCATTGAAGACCTTCCTCTCTGCATCAGAAAAGAACAAATTTAAACTTTTTTGCTGCAAAACTTTAAATTACTCCAGTAGTGCACTAGTTCTGAATTTTGCAGCAGCAATGTATGACATTATAATGCTTACCCTCTTAGTAGAAGTGCTTGTGCTAGCCTGCAAATTAACTTGCACATTGACAGCTGCATCTTGTTGGCGAAAACTTGGATTACTCCCCTGACTTGAAACAACCACTGGCACATTTCCTTGTACCTGATCCTAGATCACAGAAGACATGATAAACAAGTTAATAATATGTGCAACGTATATACTTTGGTACATGATCAGATGATCAGATTGAACTTAGTTACCCAAAGCACAGCCCCTGCCAATCCCGTGTTAGCTATGCCTCTACCAGGCTTTCCTCTCCTTAGAGCACCCTGCAATGTAACAACTTCAAAATTGAGCATATAATTATCTAGCTCCCACAAGTTAGCTAATATTTTGTGATTATCAGGACAAATTTGGTCCATTTTACATGTATACATATTCAAATAACTAACACTTAACGTGATGTATATTTTTGTAAACTGATTGTACCTCATAAATCACCCTGTGTAAAGTACTCACAGATAAGCAAGAATTACTCATACAAGTAAAATTACATATCTACTATAGGGAGATGCACAAATTGATCAAAGGGCTAAATAACCATTCGAAATTTATGCGTATACATGCACTACCTTTTATAGAAATACACAGTCAAGTAACTAACATCTAACATAATGTACATTTTTGTAAACTGATCGTACGTCATACATCACCCCTTGTAAAGTACTCATAAATAAACAAGGACTACTCATACAAGCAAAATTACACATCTACTATAGGGAGATGCATAAATTGATCAAAGGGCTAAATAATCATTCCAAATTATGCGTACCATTACACTACCTTTTATAGATATACATAATCAAGTAACTAAGATCTAACATAGTGTACATATTTGTAAACTGATTGTACCTCATAAATCACCCCGTGTAAGGTGTTTATAGGCAAATTGTGCGCCAAAACAATGGCATTTTTGTTATTTTCTGGTTTCCAATAATTTTTCTTATTCATTATTTTTTTCCAGCATTTCCCCGCTTAAAACTTTGCCTGGTGTTGGTGATTTTTGGGTAATTTCTCACCTTTTGATTAGGACAACCTGTCACATCCTATTGCCAGGGGTGCTAAGTGTGATTTCAAAAACATGGGGGGTACTAGATGTGATTAGAAAAAACCTCAGGGGAGGTTTCTGATATTAACCCAATGAATTTACTATATAGTTGTTCGCTGGTTATATAGAATCGATATAAGCGTACAAATTGGGATCTAATATGTTATACCCTGCATGCAATTGTTAATACATTATATCTTGTTCAATTTATTTTACAGCATACCAAGGATAAATACAGCTTCTTTTCACAAATTAATGGATATCAATCAAAGGTGGTAGAGCAAAGAAGTTAGATTGGATAATTAGATAGTTTTTTTTTTATTTTGCCAAACTCATAACACTCATTAGAATATATTTACACTTAGTTCTTAGTGCATTACCACATGTTCAATCTATTTTATAATGTACTAGGGGAAAGAAAGGTTAAATTGCTAATTTTAGATTTTGTTTATTGATATTGCTAATTTGCAGTTATTTGTCCACATGTATATCGCAACCACATGCATAGTGCTATATGTTATGTATGCTTACATGGTCATAAATTTATAAAAAGTTAGTCTATTATTTAAATTTGTAATTGGTTGTTAACCCTTACACATTGTCACGTACATATACATAATGTAAGAATGAATTTACCATATAATTGTTTGCTGGTTACATAGAGTTCATATAAGCATACAAATTGGGGTTTGATTAGCTATACTTTGTATATAATTGTTAACACATTATATCGTATTCACCTTATTTTGCAGCATGTCATGGGCAAAGATAGCGTCTTTTGACAAATTAATGGATATCAATCAATGCTGGTGAAGCAAAGACATTAGGTATGTTTAGCCTATTTTACGATATGTTTAAGGAAATAAAGATTTTTATTTCACAAATTGGTGAAAATTAGTTACATTTGGGGTGTGTTTGTTTGAATGTAAAATGTTTTCCTGAAAATGTTTTCCAAATTTTCCTGTGTTTGGTAATCATTTTATTTATGCGGGGAATATATTTTACTTCACTTGGTGGAAAATAACTTCATCTTTTGACTTACTGAAGTTATTTTCCTTCATTAAAACGAGCGGCTCTTGCACTTCACAATAGAGCTCCCTACCCACATTCTAACAAAAACAAACAAAGACTTTGCGGCTAAAGATATAGAGAGTGGGCAATGAAGATTGGAGAGACTCAGAAATCACTAACAATATGATCATTTCTGATGGCAGCCATCTCCAACTCTGGCAAGGTGCCTTGGGTGAGATTCTTATTTAGGGCTTTGTCTTGAATATCTTTTTATTTTTTCAAAAAAAATCTGATAAAATCGGTTGTTCCAATCTAGGATTCTATCGATTTTTTTTTAATTTTGTTGCTATAATTCTTGAGAATTGTGGCACTAGTTTCACAGAGGAATTTGGATTTTTTTTTAAAGATGTTTCTTTTATCTTTAGTTTTCAGTTTTCTTTTTCTATAATTATATGAAGCTCTAGGAATTCTGGTAAAATTTATTGCTCCACTCCCATTTTCTGACGATTCTTATTGAGGTAAGGGCTTGAGCTTGCATGATTGTTTTTGTATCAATTGATTGATAGATTAAGAAACTTCAGTAGTTTTTTTGTAAATTATCAATCAATTGGTGTCCTTAGAGTTTGATTTTGTCTTTCTATTGAGAAATTTGTTGTTAAATGTATATGGCTGTTATTGATTTCTCTGAGCGATATGAATACTGAATGTTGGGATTTCTTGTCTAGAGAATTTAAATTTTAGGATTTATGTTTTGGGATTGGGGTAAAGGTTAAGTTGTTAAGACGTTCGCAAGGTGAGGCTCTCTAGTATCTTAAATATTCATTCAGTTGCGCATATACTCTTCTGGGATTAGGGAGAAGAAAGAAGAGAAAGGAGAGAGCGTGTGTGTCGAAAGGTAAACAATAGAAAGGAATGAAATGCTCATCATTTTGAGTCAAATCAAAGAGTTTGTTTTCTTTTCTAATCATCTAGATACTTCTATTTTCCTTTCTTTATGGCCACTGTCTGTGTTAGTGCTTCATTTTTGCGCATCTTGCATATGTATTACTTATTTATTTTAAATTGTGAATGAAACAATCAAGTGAAGATTAAGTTTGTGTGCTAATATTATGTTACTCTGATGCTTTTTTCCCCTTGTTTTAATTTTGTAGAGACATACATAAATAGTGGATTATCCTAAAAGAGACTGCAATGCCGGACTTGTGGGATGTTATTGCAGTATGAATTGCCGCATATGGACCGCCCTGCCAGATTCTTTTGTCCAACATGCCCATATGTATGTCACATAGATAGTAAGGTAAGTCATTATAAATCCTTGTTGAGGGTTTATTTACTGGCTATTCACAATGTCCATTGTGTCATTGCTAAGTTATCAACGCATGTGGCAGGTTAAAATAAAAAGAAAGCATCAGTTAGTTAAGAAAGAACTAGATCCTATCACGTATTAAGATATTTATTTTTCCTGTTGTGTTTCAGCATCACCTTGGAGGTGATCTACAAGTGGAAAAAAGGAGGGCTGACTGAGTACCTTGCCACTTGCCTTGGCCTTGGGAATTTGTAGGTGCAGGCCAACTGGATTTGTTCAAAGCTCTGGTCACTAAATTTTTTCCTGTAAAACGTTCACATGAACATTGGTGACGTGTTGTATAGATGTTTCCTTTTGTATCCATGATTTACTACCTAGGCAACTGATATTTTTGGGACCATTTTCCATTTGGAGATGTGATTTTCCTTTTTGTTGAGCAATATTTTATATTTTGGCTTATATTTGCCTTTGTATGTATTGAATTGTTCCAGATTTTTGATCCAACTGAGGCCAACAACATTTAAAGCAGGGATTTGAATCACTCTAGGCTTGATTAGGGTGCTTGTATGTACCAATGGTTCTAACTCTGTACCATGAATAAGATTTTTGATTCTGGAGCTGAAATCTTGGTTTATATTCCAATATAGGATTCTCTGCATTTAGGTTCTTCTCCCTTTTCAAAGGAACAACATAATGACATGATACTATACCAATAAAGAATAGTGTTCAGCTAGGTTTTTGTTTGGTTTTTAACTCTTCTTTCCCAACCAATTCATTAGTATCATTAATAATTCCATTTAAGAATTCATGGTGTAATATGAATAAATATTTTATAGAAATGATAATATGATTATAATGGATAGAAACTAAAATTAACTTCTAACGAAATGAAAGTTTTAAGAGTAGAAAAATATTTGCAACATATCAACAAACATATTAGAAAATATTTTCATTGATAAACCAAACATTGGAAAATTATGAAAAAAGGAATTTGGAAAATATTTTCACTTAATAACCAAACACTGGAAAATTATGGAGAAAGAAGTGATTTTTCAGGAAAATGACTTCAATGGAAAATATTTTCCCTTGTCCCTAGGAAAATATTTTCCATTTTGATCCAACCAAACGGACCCTTAGTTACTTATAAGTTACATACACGCTGATTGAATAAAAATTTAATTAGTCATCTATCACTAATAGTCAAACTGATATGTATTGAACAAAGTAAATAGCCTTTACAATTTGCATGAGCAGTGGCAAGATGGCACGGAAAAGGATAAAAAAGAATCCAAATGAAAAGGAAGAAATATAAAAAGTGGGAACTATTGACCTTGCAGAACCAATCCCACCATTTATAATTAGAAAGAAAAAGAAGAAATCAACTTGAGAAGAAGAAATGGAGCAAGTGAAACTCAGTTAACAGCATTGTATAACTCTTTTAATTTATTTTTATAGATTTTTGTTAGCACAATATTTGTAAATTTTCAATTTCGATTTATACAAAATGTTATGTAGTGATAGGTAAGAATCCTTGTAGATATCATTGTAATCATCGTAGATTTTTGTTCAATTTGTAGATTTGTTTGAAGCATTGTATATATCCATTAGAATTGTTGTCCATAATGTTATAACTAGAGTATTCATTTGGTTTATTTTTATATGCATCACAGTTAATAAACTTAAGGATATTTGTTCAAAGATCAATTAAATGATAGAAGTATGCCAAAATTGATATTCCAACCACGTTTTTAAGGTTTTTAGTTTGGGGTTTGATAAAAACAGAAACGAGTGACACTATGATTGAGTGTAACAAATTTACTGATGGGCAATTACTACTTTTTGAGATTATAATATATTGACAACTAAAATTTTACCTACAGCTACTATTTCCATAACAGTGGTATATGACTAGTTAAATTTGTGTTTAATCAACATGTATGTAACTTATAAATAACTAAATGTAACTAGTTTTCACCAATTTGTAAAACAAAAATTTTTATTTCCTAAAACATATCATAAAATGGACTAAACCGTTTGTAAGATGATAGCAACAAAAAGTCAATAAATACTAACATGGGGTACAACATCGGGATGTTACTAATTAGCAATAGAAATTTTTTTTTACCAATTCATAGAATCGAAGTTACTACTTTGGATATATTGTAAAACAAATCGAGCTAACAATAAAAAAAATTAACAACAAATACTACTTAAAGACTAACTAGATGTACAATACTGATAAATAGAATCTAAAATTAGCAATTTAACTTTTTTTCCTCTAGTACATTGTAAAATAGATTGAACATGTGATAATGCATTAAGAACTAAATGTAAGTACATTCTAGTGAGTGTTATGAGTCTAGCATAATGAAACTATCTAATTATCCAATATAATTTCTTTGCTCCACCAGCATTGATTGAAATCCATTGATTTGTCAAAGAAGCTATCTTTGCCCTTCACATGCTACAAAATAAGGAGAAAAAGATATAATGTGTTAACAATTACATACACGGTATAGCTAATCAAACCCCAATTTGTATGCTTATATGAACTCTATGTAACCAGCAAACAATTATATGGTAAATTCATTCTTACATTATGTATATGTACGTGACAATGTGTAAGAGTTAACAACCAATTACAAATTTAAATAATAGACTAACTTTTTATAAATTTATGACCATGTAAGCATACATAACATATAGCACTGCTCCGTACTACTAACAACGTGTACACTTCACAAAAAAATACTAATAGCATTATACCAAAGTTTCTAAAATACATTCCAACTCAGGTGGCTACTTTTTATTGCACTATATCTAATCTCACTGTTACAGATATACATAGTCAAGTAACAAACACCTAACATGATGTACATTATAAAATAGATTGAACATGTGGTAATGCACTAAGAACTAAGTGTAAATATATTCTAATGAGTGTTATGAGTTTGGCAAAATAAAAAAAAAACTATCTAATTATCCAATCTAACTTCTTTGCTCTACCACCTTTGATTGATATCCATTAATTTGTGAAAAGAAGTTGTATTTATCCTTGGTATGCTGTAAAATAAATTGAACAAGATATAATGTATTAACAATTGCATGCAGGGTATAACATATTAGATCCCAATTTGTACGCTTATATCGATTCTATATAACCAGCGAACAACTATATAGTAAATTCATTGGGTTAATATCAGAAACCTCCCCTGAGGTTTCTTCTAATCACATCTAGTACCCCCCATGTTTTTGAAATCACACTTAGCACCCCTGGCAATAGGATGTGACAGGTTGTCCTAATCAAAAGGTGAGAAATTACCCAAAAATCACCAACACCAGGCAAAGTTTTAAGCGGGGAAATGCTGGAAAAAAATAATGAATAAGAAAAATTATTGGAAACCAGAAAATAACAAAAATGCCATTGTTTTGGCGCACAATTTGCCTATAAACACCTTACACGGGGTGATTTATGAGGTACAATCAGTTTACAAATATGTACACTATGTTAGATCTTAGTTACTTGATTATGTATATCTATAAAAGGTAGTGTAATGGTACGCATAATTTGGAATGATTATTTAGCCCTTTGATCAATTTATGCATCTCCCTATAGTAGATGTGTAATTTTGCTTGTATGAGTAGTCCTTGTTTATTTATGAGTACTTTACAAGGGGTGATGTATGACGTACGATCAGTTTACAAAAATGTACATTATGTTAGATGTTAGTTACTTGACTGTGTATTTCTATAAAAGGTAGTGCATGTATACGCATAAATTTCGAATGGTTATTTAGCCCTTTGATCAATTTGTGCATCTCCCTATAGTAGATATGTAATTTTACTTGTATGAGTAATTCTTGCTTATCTGTGAGTACTTTACACAGGGTGATTTATGAGGTACAATCAGTTTACAAAAATATACATCACGTTAAGTGTTAGTTATTTGAATATGTATACATGTAAAATGGACCAAATTTGTCCTGATAATCACAAAATATTAGCTAACTTGTGGGAGCTAGATAATTATATGCTCAATTTTGAAGTTGTTACATTGCAGGGTGCTCTAAGGAGAGGAAAGCCTGGTAGAGGCATAGCTAACACGGGATTGGCAGGGGCTGTGCTTTGGGTAACTAAGTTCAATCTGATCATCTGATCATGTACCAAAGTATATACGTTGCACATATTATTAACTTGTTTATCATGTCTTCTGTGATCTAGGATCAGGTACAAGGAAATGTGCCAGTGGTTGTTTCAAGTCAGGGGAGTAATCCAAGTTTTCGCCAACAAGATGCAGCTGTCAATGTGCAAGTTAATTTGCAGGCTAGCACAAGCACTTCTACTAAGAGGGTAAGCATTATAATGTCATACATTGCTGCTGCAAAATTCAGAACTAGTGCACTACTGGAGTAATTTAAAGTTTTGCAGCAAAAAAGTTTAAATTTGTTCTTTTCTGATGCAGAGAGGAAGGTCTTCAATGAAAACCAAAGCTGCTGTAAACAAGCAAGGTATAATTCCCTTTGTACCAAATGCTCAAGCTACTCTAAATGGTGGATCTCAAGCCGAAACTTCTGTTAGCATTAATACTGCTGCAATAGTGGCCTCTAACACTATAACCAGCAGTTTCTCTATGATGTTTTGAGAGTGCTAAAGGTTCCCCGCAATCCTTGCTTGTGGTATCTGAAGTAGTTTAGGTACTAGTCTTCTTAGCTCCCAGCAATACTGAAGCAATGTTAGCTTTTGTGGACAATTTTTTGATAAGTGGTGCAATGTGCATCTGATTTATATTTCCTGCCACTTATGGTGCTGTTTGACTGATTTTAGAACTACTTGTGTATAGTTTTGTGCATTGCAATCTTCACCATCTAAACAACTAGTTGTAGATGGTGTTTTTGTTCAGAATTGGATTGCAATATAAGGCTTACGTATCATGTTACTAGACTGATCCAATGTAGTATCATGGACTATGTAATTAGTGGAGAAGGGGCAGGGACGGTTACTACTGTTAAAGGTAGTATAATTACTCGCTGTTATTCTAGTGTTACAACGTGTACAAATGATGTTACACCGTGTGCAAAATGCACACAAGCTTCCGGAGTGCAACCGTTCCGGCCCCAGGTCCATAATTAGTTATGCATCTCTATATCGCCAAAATCTCTGATAATTAGTTATAACATTCTTTTTATTACACTTTTACACCCTCAGCTTCTAAATTAATATCATATGCCTATTTATTTCTATTTTTATCTTCTAAAATTCACTAATCATTTTGGGCTTTGGGTAAAAGTGAAACAAAAATAAAGTCTCTCTCCTACAATTCATTTTTTACTACCATTTTCAAATAGAGGGGCTGACAAGAAACCAAAGTTGTCATTCCAGGGGTGCTAAGTGTGATTTCAAAAATATGGGGGGTGCTAGATGTTATTAGAAGAAACCTCAAGGGAGGTTTCTGATATTAACCCAAATTCATTTTCACATTATGTGTATGTACGTGATAGTATGTAAGGGCCAATAATTAATTGCAAATTTAAACAATAAGCTAACTTCTATAAATTTATGACCATGTAAGCATACACAAGTATTATGGGATACCGTACAACAAGTGTACCTTCTTGATGTTATCAAGCCATCCTAGTCCTTGTTCAAGTAGTCTTTTTGGATGTTGAAACTCATGACAAAACCATATGTATTGTAAAATTTATAAGCCTCATCTTCTGCATCAAACCCCATTCCTGTTTTAGGAATCCCATCCTCTGTCAACTTGTTGCTATCAACAACTGCATTTTCTGTCAATTACCACGTGTACATCAGTCATCACAATGTGAACCATTGCACTTACTCATTCCATCAACAAAAAGATTGCACATAAGTCATTAATTATGTACACGTTTGGCCCATTTCAACACATACACACTGCGATGAAGTCAACATAATTACTAACAATCTGTATAGCAATTTTAATATCATATTATGTGCCATGTAGACAACATTACTGATGAACCAACACCTAATTGCAAATTCAAAGAAACAACTAAGTTATGTAAATTTCTCGCCATGCGGTTATAAATTTTGATAGACATGTACTTATCAACTACCCTGATAGTTTTTGCTACGCAAGCCACCCCACTCAACCTCTTTTAGCCAAGATATATGTATACTATGCAACCAGATTTTAAAAGGTGAGAACTTTAATTCATCAATTGAGTCAAATTTACAAACACTTGGCATGCATAAGTTCCCTGTGCATATGTTCTTTAAGTTGGCTCTCAATGTATCTAATTTATGCTACCCATATGATTTCCTTGTTTAGGAGTTTTCGCCAGAATTTCAATTTCATTATTCATGTCACACTGTCTTAAACGAGTTGTACAAACAAAATCATGCAAGTAAATTCATCCCTCTTCTGTCGCAAAACAAGCCAAATAGTGCAATGAGTTTGCAATATTCTTACCTTTGGGGTTTAGTCCAATTCGATTGAGTCTATCCCTGCTTTAGATCTCACCAACTTCCGTCTTGTTGCAGCCTTCTTGAAAAATTTTTGTCCCGCAACAGTTACTTCTGCAACACTATACACTTTCTCCAAAAACCTCTCATCTGAAACTTCCCAATTTGGGGTAGGGATATTATTTTGCTGATACTCTGGAATTGTGAATGAATGTTCACAAGATATGTTTTTGGAGGGAGACCAAAATTCTATTTCATTTGAAAATTTCAGATGAAGAGTCGTGCCTCATTAATTTGAGCGGGAATTTTTGGAACGGAACAGCTGAGGTATTTTAACGGAGCCCGTTAGCCCCTCAGATGTTTTTTTATTTTTTTTCCTACTCACTTACTAAAACAACGTCGTTTTCCTTTGCTGTTGCTCCCATTCTACGTGGCCTATTGCAGTCCTCTCATTTTTTTTGTGAGAGGACCGCTCAGGGACGGTCCTTCTGAGGACCGTCCCTGCCCCGTATCCCAGGAGAAGACATGCATAGATATTCGTTGGGGTCAAAGACATTGACATCATTTAGATTAGGTTTACAATGGAATATTTGTAATTTTCTCAAATCTAATGTATCTGTAGATGTAGATCTTTCAGATCTGTTATTTCTGTGACATGTTTGATGATGCATTTTCTGCCATTAGCACAGATTTCATTAATGAAATGATCAATTCTATCAAAAAATATAACGTCAGGGTGGTGAAGTAATTCCACCCTTGGTAAGCATTGTGTATCAAATTAGGGAGGTAAGTAATATTTTTAAAACTACTAGGAGGTTTCTGAAATTATACCAAGTTTAAACTACTCTAAATTTCAGTCTTTGTTATTATTTTCGCCACATTTTGCTGTGCAATGAATGCGAGAGCCAAATTTTGTCATTTTTCAAGTGACCACCTGTTGCTTTTTTGTATATTGGATTGAGTCCAAGATTGTAAAGAAAATGAAGTAGGTGAAAATTGAATCCTCATTCTAAAGCACGAAACAAAGACTCTTAATTGTTGGGTTATATCACTTGTATTGTCATAAAAGCCTTATTCTCAATTGATTTTAAAACACGATTTTAGATTTTGATGTTGAAAAAGTTGTTTTGTTGTGTTCTTAACTGTTTTCCATATTCTGATTTTAGATTTTTATTAACCAAGAAAAGCTAAAAACACCTATTTAATTCACTATACTCTTAATTAATGCTTTTTTACGTATAATTTTATTTTTTTCTCACATTAATTTTCTTTCTTTACCAAGTTATTTCCCCCTCCAGCAAGAATATTATTCTTTCTCTCCGTGTACCATTTTAAGTATAAGTTAATTTGTGTTTTGGCTATTCTTTTGTTTTTTCATATCACAGTTTGTGATATCTGCTTAATTGAGGTTAGTTTCACCTGAACTTTAATTAATGCAATTATAATTCAATTTTCTTGTACTCATAACTGACTCCAAATTCTTAGCATAAATTTAAGAGTAAATCTTATATACATTGATAATGTTATATACTATCATAGTTAGATATATGACACATTTACAAAATTTAAATTTTAAATTTAAATTCGAATTATGTATCATATATTCACTGGTGAAAGTGTTTATACTATTAATGTATAGAAGATTAATCCTAAATTTAAACGTATAACCCACTTGGGCTTCTCGTCTGCCCTTCTACTTCCTTTTCTTGAGTGTGATGTCAAAAGTGAAGAAAGACCTGAGTTCTGAAATGAAGGTCAACGGTTTGTTTGCAGTCAATATAGGTCATTTAAAAGTGACTTGGACCACGTCTAAATTTTCAAAAACCAAGGGAAGTCAGCAACCTTAGCAAAATGAAGTAAATTCTAAACCTACCATCGACTAATCAACCTCCCTTGATCTAACGCCTAAACCTACCAACGACTAAACCTCCCTTAATCCAAACACACTACGTCATTTTAAGGATGACTTGGACCTCGTCTAAATTATCAAAAAACCCAATGGAAAGTCATGGTAAGGTCTGCAAAATGAAGTAAACTATAAACCCACCAATGATTAACCAACATAAAATATGTCATTAAAGAATATTTTCATCTTTTATTGATTTTAAAATATAATTCGGGTCTAAGAATTAAGATAAATATGACTGTTGGGTGATTTCGAGAATGTGCTTTGTAGCAAAGTCTAAACAGATGGGGTTACTGAACACCTATCGTTTAATTATTTGGTTAAAATGAATTTCCATCTCCACTTAATTCATAAAAGATGGCTTACAGAATGCTCTATTGGCTCAAACCTTTCTCCATCAAATTTAATTAGAAGAGATAAAATGGATAAAAAGAGTACGTACATCAATGTTTTTAAATCCGGACCGTCAAGTAAACTAGATGAGCTTTTAGTTCACGATTCAATCCGGTTCAAAGGTTTTCTTTTTTTTTTTTCTTTTTCCTTATTCGTTTAATTATTAAGTAACTTAGGGCCTGTTTGGGGCTGCAATGACTTATAAAAAAGCACTTAATTAGTAAAGCTCTTGGTCAAAGTACTTATTAAATGCTTTATTATATTGTTTGGGTGCATACTTGCATAAGTACCATTTCTATTTGATAATGTACAATATTGGATTTCTAAAACATATTTGTCTCTTCCTTTAGTTCAAAATTTATAATAAAATTGTTAAGTTAATTTTGTAATTTTTGAAACATAAAAAGTTACTCTAAGAGCACCAATTTTGAGTTTTTGCCACAAGTGCTTCATTGGCCAAAACCTTTACTTCTAAATTCAAGGAATGATGCTCACCAAACATGTTAAAGTGCTTTTGTCCTCCAAAAGTACTTTTTTAGTAAAAACTCCGCAATCCTAAATGAACTCTTATATGACTTTGAATTTTTTTTTTTAAAGAAACTTTAGTATGAACTGGTTAAAAATTCTGATTTTTTTACTAGTTTGACCGGTTCCACTAGCTCTGAATTGGGTTTGGCTAGTTCAAATGACTTTTGGGATTTACTAATGAACTGAACTAATGTCATAGTTGATTTGCGATTCACCAGGTTAAACCAGTCAGTTCAGGCTAATTTTCAAAACACTACTGATATGCATCCAATGATATTTCAGTACTACAACAAGAGCTGCATCTATCATTTAACCAAGTTTTTCGCCTTTAATGGCCCATTTATCCATGCTTGGCTCCTGCTTTGTCAAATATTAGCCCAGGCCTGAGTCGGTATAGAAAGAAGGGGTGACCTTAATATTGTGTTGACAAGAGTGTATATAAAATCCACTCAATTGATAAAAAGCATTAATCAAGCAATCATGAGATTTTTTATTCGACTTTCAAACCTTCTGTTTTTAATTCTCCCTCATAAGCCTTAAAGTCTCATTCCAACTTAAAAAAAAAAGGATTTTTTAGATTATATACCTAGCCCTGTCTATTGTTCCCAAGGCCTAGGTCTATCGGTAATAACAAATAGGTAATCATGAATCTCTAATTTAACTGTCAAGTCTTTCCATTTGTCTCTTTCATCATATCAAATTTAGGTTCCATTTGATAAAACTGAATCTGAATTCTGAAGTCTAAATTCTGAAATCTGAATACTGAAACAATTAATTTGTTGAATTTTAAGCACTGAAAAGAAATATGTGAATGTCTGAATTTTAATGTTAAACCTATTTATACTGTTTGATAAACATTTATAACTGAATGTTTAATAAGTTAAATTTCACAAATTTGCCCTTATATCTTTTCATCCAAAAAAGAAATAGAACGTATGATTTAATTAGCTAAAAATGTTAGGTATGAAAATGACAATATTTATTTTTAAATCAAATTAATATAAGAGATGAAATATATTATATGAGGAGTATGGAGAAGATGTGAAAATCATTCAAAAGGGAGAAAAAAGAAATAGAAAATCATTAGATAGAGAATATTAAATTGTTTAATTATATAAGAATTTTGAACATAATTAACAAACAATGGTAGATTTGATAGATAAGATAAGGTAATTGAAGTAATTCTATTGATTCTTATCAGAGAATTAAGTATTCAGTTAGGATTCTTGTATTGAAAAAAAAAATAAATACAAGTTCAGCACTACTTAACAAGTTCAGCAAATAGATTTTCATTTATCAAACACTCAAAACATCTGAATGTCTGAAAAAATTCAGATTTAGCACTTTTTTATATTATCAAACAGACCCTTAGTGTCACTGTTTTAATTTAAAAAATTTTCTTGGATAAATAATCAACCCATAGTCCCGAGTTTTAACAAGTGGAACGAGAAGATTTATAATAATGAGGCAAGTCAATAGTAATAATTTTCCCACCAGCAAAATTGAAATCCACATAATAATTGTGAACGAACTTTGTAAGCATGAAGAATTATATAACCTATGGGGCATAGACAGAACTACGGGATGGGGAGGGGCCACCGCATTCCAAAATTTTACTTAGGGTTAATTACACTTACTTCCCTTGAAGTTTGACCAAATTACTAAATAAACCTCATAGTTTGGTCAAATTACAATTACACCGCTATGGGTAACGGCGCTAAAACACCACTAATTGATACATTGAAAGGACAAAAATGCCATGACCTAAAATATTTGAAAAATAGAAAACTAAACATAATAATCTAAAACAAAGAAATGCGTGAAAGGAAAAGCCAAAAGAACATAAATTAACAATTTAGGATAATAAGAGATACAAAGAACCAATATATTGTTTCTTAAAAACATCTACATGAATATGTATACAACAAAATAAAGGGGAAAATGAAGAAAGAAAGACTAGGAAAAGATAAGAAAATGAAACAGAAGAAAGTGAATAAAAATTGCCCACGAAAAAAGTTAAAAAAAAAAGGGGGAAAGAGAGGAAAAATGAAGAAGAGAAAAAACGATGTGACAAAGCATATGGCTTTCCTTTCTTCTTGCATTGCCAACTCCAATTTCCTCTTCTTTCACCACACCAACGGCACTATCAACAAATATTTCCAACCCAATATGAGAGACTTTAAATTCTTGATCAATTTACAAGTCCATCATCACTTTGCCCAGAGAGTTCAAACTCTCAATAATTGAGTGCAAAGTCAATTAAAATCAAGAACAAGCTCCACTCCATTACTGAAATTTAACCCAAAAAGAGAAATCCATGAACAGATCAAACAAGATGTTTTCTTTTTTCCCTAAAATCCCAATTCATTGCTTTCACTAGTTTCTCCCTCTTCATGTGCTCAAAAATCCCGAAAAGAAGATTTAGTTCGATCTTTATTTTTTTTTGGGCACTTGTGTGGTAATGAAAGAAAAGAAAGAGACTGACGAGGAAGGTTGAAGGGAGAAGTGGTAGTGGTCCCCAAAGTTATGAAATAGAGTAATTGTCACAGGCCCAAATCTGCCACACTCGGACGTAACATGCTGCATGTTCGACTTGATTAAACGTATTATACATCCCTACTGAACTCATGATAAAATTTAATTGTTTGTGCATGCATGGTTTGCAATGGGTTTGAATTTATGCAAGTTTTAGGTAGTATTGGTGGAGCATACACTAGGATATCAATAAAGAATCCTGTTAGAAAATGCGAATCTAATATTGGCAGTAGTTCAACTCGAGTGAAGAAGAAGAAAAGAGGAAAGAAAATGACTTCTATGTTTGATAGTCCCATGCAATGATGGCACTAAAAAATTAAAGTTAAAAAAGTGAAATACATACAGATGTAAACTTCGGAGTTAACACAACAATTTTGAAACCTTTTGCAATGATTGCGGATTCGCTGGCTGGGCTGCTGATTGGGGGTCAATGTCTATTTACATCCTCCTCACAATTGCCGAGAGGTATTCAATCTCTGTTAGCGCCGGACATGCCCATTTGTGCAGGAATTAGATTTATTCAAGGGGAATGGTTATCCCCGTCTCTTGCTATCTGATGTACCATACTTTCTGTTATCATTTTGATGATCAATAAAACATAGGACTGGCATTCCTTCCCCATGTACGAGACTTTGCTTTAAAATATATATATATATATATATAGGAACATTTTGAAAGTTTTCAAATTTTAAGGGGACAAAACACGAATTTCTACAACTTGAGGGCGGCAGTCCCTCCCCGCCGCTTAGTTCCATTCTTGGCCCCATGAATTTTAAACGCGCCTTACAACTTTAAAGTGCTTTAATTGGACTTAATACTAGTGTCCTTGCTCTATTTTGCTCTAGAAAAAACATAGTACTACCATTAAATATGCATTAAGCATCAGATTCTTATACCTTCTTGAATGCCTTAGGCTACACTGGTATTTAATGCACACCCGATTTTTGTGCGCACACTAGATGAAAACAGCACATTATCATGAATTGTTTAAAAAAAAGAAAAAGAAAAATGGATCCAATATTTTCATAACAAACACATCTATATATATATATATATATATATGTAATACATTTTGTTTGTATTAGTGGATAGTTAAATATAATTTTGTTGTAGTTATTTAATGGATAATGCAATTGTGGAGATAAAGGTGTTCAGATTCAATTTAGTCAAGGGATGGATTGAGTTGGGTGGTAAGTTGGAAAGAATTGTAAGTAGAAGGTTCTAAATCTAAGATCTCCCATTCATAAAGAAAAAAAATCAATTTAGTTAACTACTAATGTTGGCTTAATAATTAGATGAAGGCTCTCAGTGTTCTTCCCACTACTAGATTCAATATTTAAATTATGGGTTGATAGTTTGGGTTGGGAAGGGTGTTAGGAGAGAGGGGAGGTTAAAAAAAATATTTAAAAAAATCAATTTAGCTTTTTTTTTTCCCTAGGAAGTTGGTACAACTTTACACTTGTCATTAAGGATAGAATAGAAAGTTCAAAAGTGACCACTGTATATTAACATTGTACAGCGGTACTCTCCATTATGTATTATGTACAATTTAAGATCATCTTTTTTTGTATGTGTCACTAATTTAAATATGCTTTGTGTAATTTTTACACTATTAATATAAAAAAAATTCTGAGAGAACTTCATCAGCAAATGTGGAAACTACTTGTTTTATTAAATTATACATAATTTAGTCTATCTTGTTTTTGATAGAACCCATGATTGAATAGATCTATTGGGAATCAAGTTTTCTTTCCCCCTTTTGCTTAAAAATCTTAAGTGAGAGAAAGACGGATTCAAGATCTTAGTTTGGAGGCAAAGTACAGAACATATTATAACAACAAAATCTCATGACAAATAAATCGTAATACAATTAAAATAAAAATTTAAGATACAAAAACTAAGTACCAAGCCTAAGAACAGAGAATGCAATCACAAATCACTTAAGATTGATTAAATATAACTAGCGTGGTTTATCTTCTTTCCTACATTAATCATTTAGCTTGGTATGGTGGCTGGGATGGCATGCATTGAAGTAATAAACAAGTAGCCCCTCGTATGTGCAAACTTCTAAAGGTAGACCAATTCTTCGAGTCATCCCTGATCATGCCTTTAAATTCCTTATGCATTGCCTTTGCAAAATAGACTCTAGTTATTTCAATATATTGATTAACGTCTAGCAAGAGGCATATGTAGTAACAGACTTCAGGCCATATGCTAAGCACAGCCCAAGCCCACTTAAAAGTTCAAGAACAATTAAGTGGAAATCATTAGGTTTGTTTGGATAAGCTTGATTTCAAATAAAAAAATTTACTTCATAAATTTCAATCACCTTTTTATCTTCCCAATCACCTTTTTATCTCACATACATCACATCACAAAAAATACTACAGTAATTATCTCAAATAAGTCATCCAAATAAACTCTTATCCAAACAAAGGGAGAATAAGTCAACTCTGCTTCATTATTCCAAGGGCACTTTTGGAATATTAAAACTTTTCTCCTTTTTGGTAATTGTCGAAGAGAGCGAAGAGGAGAGAGGACTGGAGTCTTCCTTTTCTCCTCTGAAGCGCTGCAATAACAGGAATTAGATAGGAAATAGGAGCAGACAATTGGGACTACTTTTAGTTTAGGTTTTTGATTTTTCTTTTTGGTCCTCTAGTAGTTCTCTCCCTGTGTATGTCAGGGGCAATTGGAAGACTTAATCATTCTCCGTAGTTTTGCTATTTTTTTATTATTCGAATGAATTGAGTTTTTTCAATCGAAAACAATGATCGTGTCTGTTTCTTCAATTTAATGTGAATTTTTCTTATCAAGGATAAACTAAATTCCTTTTTCTAGTCAATGAACAACGGAGGTTTTGGTGCATCTAAAAATTCATAACTTAACCTCAAGTTGGCTTCATGACATGAATACGAGGTTAAGCAGAAAATGCACTGGTTTCAAGTCTTGCTCATATTCTCGCTGGCTGGACTGTTTATGCTTTTCACATATGTAATGGTGCAGAGCATTCAATCCATCAGCCTAGATGGAGAAACCAATGAAGATATTGATCCACAAGCGCCTCCAAAAACGATATCGGTGGAAAAGTTACCACCAAAACCCAAAATTTATCCTAAACTTTGTAGATTGGTTCAATGTACCCTAGTCCTAGAACAAATCTATCCATCCTAAGCTTTGTAGATTGGTTCAATGTACCCTAGTTCCAGAACAAATCTATCCAAGTTAGTTTTAGATTTTGGTGGCAACTTTTCCCCCGATATCATTTTTAGAGATACTTGTGTCTCAATATCTTCATTGATTTTCCCATTGAGGCTGATGGATTGAATGCTCTGCACCATTACATATGTGAAAAGCATAAACAGTCCAACCAGCGAGAATATGAGCAAGACTTGAAACCAGTGCATTTTCTGCTTAACCTCGTAATCATGTCATGAAGCCAACTTGAGGTTAAGTCATAAATTTTTAGATGCACCAAAACCTCCGTCGTTCATTGACTAGAAAAAGGAATTTAGTTTATCCTTGATAAGAAAAACCCACATAAAATTGAAGAAATAGACACGGCCATTGTCTTCGATTGAAAAAACTCACTTCATTCGAATAATAAAAGAATAGCAAAACTACGGAGAATGATTAAGTCTTCCAATTGCCCCTGACATACACAGAGAGAGAACTACTAGAGGACGAAAAAGAAAAATCAAAAACCTAAACTAAAAGTAGTCCCAATTGTCTGCTCCTATTTCATATCTAATTCCTGTTATTGCAGCGCTTCAGAGGAGAAAAGGAAAACTCCAGTCCTCTCTCCTCTTCGCTCTCTTCGGCAATTACCAAAAAGGAGAAAAGTTTTAATATTTCAAAAGTGCCCCTGGAATAATGAAGCAGAGTTGACTTATTCTCCCTTTGTTGACTGCTACCAATACTCTTTCCTGATAATCGTCAAATTGGCACATTTTTATGGTATTTGTGTTCCACTCAAGGTAATAGGGGAAATTAATTATAAAATAAATGATAAAATTGTAACCTATCAATTCCCCCCACACCTAAACTATGCTTGTCCTCAAGCATGAGAACAACAACCAAACACCAATATTTGACAATGGCTATTACTCCATCTACCTTATTACCAAGATACCGAGAAAAAAACATATCAACTATCAATGGTCAAGATCCAAGAAACACCACCCCTATTAGCTTCTAAACCACAAACTCCTCCAATTTAAGGTTAACTAATCTAAGGAAAAGAAATGGTCGCTTAACATTTATCAGCAAATGATCTAACTATTAACCAAAATTTCAACATTAAATTCATAAATCGGCAAGCTGACTTTTATCACCTACTAACACAACCTTCACCTTTTTATCACATCTTTTTATTTTTCTCTTTTTTTTCAATAGTAATAAAAGACTTAGTCTCTAGCCATTAGAGCCTTTTGACGCGAACTCCAATATTTGTCAGATGAAAGAGTCCGGTTATTCAGCTTCTATCGCTACGCGACCACGTACTCCTAGCAATTACTACTTTTTGACGCGAGAATCGACACTTTTGGTGAAGATCCTCGGTTACTCAGTAGTAACAACTAACGAAGTACAGTCAACTCTTATTTACAGCCAGATAACACAAAAGCTCAAAATAACACAACAAAAAAACAATAATAGCAGCAGCTAGCCTCATTTCTTCAAACATGAAAAACTAAAGTTAATAACTGAATTAATTCATATGAAAATGCCAACAATCATTTCCTATGCCTAGAAAAGTTAACCAAAAATTATAAGAGTCAAACAATCACCGATATTCACCAAAGAGATGTTCTTGGACTCAACCACATTAGCTTGATACACTTTTATTACTAAAACTTGACAATAGCAGAATTATAGTCAACAACCGTCATCAAACCTTGGTAGTCACAAAAGTGTTGATCACTAATGAAAGTAAAAAGAAAAACAGAACAAATAACAAGAAATAAAGGAAAAACATCTAAAACCTAAAAACTAGAAATACTAGCTGTACCACAGCTCTCCCACACACCTAAATCCGACATTATCCTCAATAGAGATCATAAAGCAAAGAAAGCAAACGGGACAGCGAAACTTCCCTGAATACGTGGTGGAGGGTCTCGGGCGGCTATGGAATAGGTGAGAACGGTGGAGTGAAAATGCAAGTGCATTTTACTTCTTTTCTTAAAAGGTTTAAACTCTCCCTTGGACCAAAAAAGAAATAATTGACATATAACTCCCAAGTTTATTTACATAGATTATCAAGGCTTTTGGATTGGAGAAATTTTATTGTGCAAGGATTGTTGTATTATTTTAGCTTGTGTAGTTAGAGACAATTGAGAAAATTTAAAAGTGACAACAAAAAAAACCTAATCCTTAGCCTGCCTTAGTTAAATAGTTACAGCCCAAGTAATTCCCAGTTAAAAGCATGTGAACCAGGGGCGGATTTAAGGTGGGGGCACTGGCCCCCCTTAAATCCTTATAATAAATATACATATTTAACTTAGTTTTGACTATACTCCCACTTGGCCACTTCCCAAATTTTATTTTCTACTCTGTTCCAATTTGTCCCCCCAAAGGCCACAACCACCGACAGTTCTCTTTCTTAATACACAATTTATTGGTCCCACTTTTTTTGTCCCCACTTGGCCACTTCCCACCCTTCTTATTTCACACCCGACGTCTCTTTTTTGGTTCCTATTTTCCTTCCTCTGTCATTTCGTCATCTGGTTTCTTATTCCCAATTTTCTTCCTCTGTCATTTAGTCTATTTTCCTTTCTCCGTCATTTAGTCCTCTGGTTTCTTATTCCCAATTTTCCTTTCCAATTTAGTCCTCTAATTTCTAGTTTCATATTTTCCCCTCAAGACTCCAACAGAGCCACAATCGGGAGACCATCTACAACTCTGCCACTGATTTGCAATTCTTTCCACCAATTTTAGAAGACCATTTGACCATCAAAATCAGGTTCTAACTTCTAAACAATTACTTATTATTATTATTATTTTAAATTTGTTGGCAAATATATTTCTAGAGCATGAGACTATTACTGTTTTAAATAAATTTGAAAATTGATTAGTTAATATAACAACTAATAAATGGGTTATTTGATAAATATTTTAACTTGTGAAATGGTGCTTTTATGGATTATGGATATATAATTTATTTTTATTTTCCTTGATTAGTTTCTTATATTGGAGTTAATGTAATGATGAATAGAGGGCCATTTGACATATATTTTAACTTTTAAATTATTCTTGTATGGATTCTTTTGAGTTTTTATCTAATTGACTTGATTAGGTTCATATGTTGTGATTATTGATTTGATATATTAAATTAGTAATGAATAAATAAATTTAAATTGTGAAATAGTTTTTGGATAGATTTTATTGTACATTTAATATTTTAATTGGATCAGTATCTTATATATTGATTTTAATTTCTTTAGCTATGGAGAGATATTTCAAGAGGAAATCAATGGAAAAAGAGTCATCTAATAAAGAAGAAGCCAAGGATAATGAAAGTGCAAAAAATGACAATAAAAAAAATTGCTTGGGGATTAACTTCGATGAATTGCCTGCTGATCCAGCCCAAAGAAAAAAAATTGGGGATTATCATCCAAACCTTCAAGATGAAATTCGGAGATATTACTTACAAAAGAGACTATATCAACCTCGTGAGCATGTTTTTCCACAAAGAAAAATAGGAAAAAAAATGCGTAGATTTATTCGGGGCTGGTTTGATGATTACAAGAATTGGTTAGAATATAGTATTGAAAAAGATGCCGCTTATTGCTTATGTTGTTATCTATATAGACCAGATGTGGGCGAACAATCTGGTGTGATAGTTTCATTAAGGAAGGATTCACAAATTGGAAAAAAAATGATAGATTTGATGTTCATGTTGGTGGTCCTAATAGCGCACACAATCTGAGTTGGAGTAAATATCAAAGTTTATTAAATCAAAATCAGCACATCGAAGTGACATTTTTTAAGCAATCAGAGAAAAAAATTTAGTATTATTTTTGCTCCCACTAAGATTTCTTTCTAGCTCCGCCCCTGCTTTAAGAGCATATAAACCAATGGATACACAATATCTCTCTTAGTCTCTACCAACCTTTGAGCTAGATCAGAGATTTTCCTTAAATCAAGAAATTCTTTAGCTGATTTCAAGTCATTAATATAAGTATCCAATTCAATGTCAAGTGCAAGAATATCCAACTTAGAAAATTCACAAGGATAATGTTCTGCAAGACGAATCAACTTTTTCTTATCAAATGCTGCAAAGGAATCACTTGGATTCTTTGCTCCACCAAACCATCATTTTCAATTATCAAAAGAACATTTATTACAGAATCATACATAAGAACCAACTTTAACAACGACCAAAATGTGAACTCCAACGTGTATCACAAGCTCTTTGAAGGCTAGTTTCTTGATTTAAACCCCAACCACTCTCAAGGTCTCCAGTCATTAGATCATCAACGACTTTCTTAGGTGTTGTTCTCTAAGAATTTCTTGTCTTTTAGATGAACCTTCAAGAACATGCACTAAGGTAGACAATGTATTATACATAGAAGAGACTTGAACATGTTCTTTTGCAACCCCTACAAGTGACAATTGCAGCTGATGTGCAAAACAATAAATATAATATGCAGAACCATTTTCCTTCATGATCAAAGTTTTTAAACCATTATATTCACCTCACATGTTACTAGCACCATCATAACCTTGACCACGGATTTGTGATATGCTCAAACCATGCTTTGAAGATAAAACATCAATTGCTTTCTTAAGTGAAAGAGCAGTAGTATCTCTTACATGTAGAATGCCAAGAAAACGCTCAATCACATACCCATGTGAATCCACATAACGTATAACAACTACTAATTGCTCCTTTGTTGATGCATCACGAGATTCGTCACATAAAATAGCAAACAGTCCATGTCCAATGTCATTTACAATAATGCTTGTAGTCTCACTTGCCAAAGCATTTGAAATATCCTTTTGAATATCTGGAGCAATGGCTTTGAGATTTTTAGGAGCATTTTCAAGAACAACCTTTTTTATGTCATCATTATGACCCGCAAGGAAGCGTAAAAGTTCAAGAAAATTTCCTTGATTCTCAGAGATATCAGATTCATCATGACCACGAAAAGCCAAACCTTGGTGTATGAGAAATCTAGCACAATTTATTGAGACTAATAAACGAGTTCGATACTCAACCTTCATTTTCTCTGATTGCTTAAAAAATGCCACTTCGATGTGTTGATTTTGATTTAATAAACTTTGACATTTACTCCAACTCAGATTGTGTGCGCTATTAGGACCACCAACATGAACATCAAATCTATCATTTTTTTTCCAATTTGTGAATCCTTCCTTAATGAAACTATCACCACCAGATTATTCGCTCACATCTGGTCTATATAGATAACAGCATAAGCAATAAGCGGCATCTTTTTCAATACTATATTCTAACCAATTCTTGTAATCATCAAACCAGCCCCAAACAAATCTACGCATCTTTTTTCCTATTTTTCTTTGTGGAAAAACATGCTCACGAGGTTGACATGGTCCCTTTTGTAAGTAATATCTCCGAATTTCATCTTGAAGGTTTGGATGATAATCCCCAATTTTTTTTCTTTGGGCTGGATCAGCAGGCAATTCATCGAAGTTAATCCCCAAGCAATTTTTTTTATTGTCATTTTTTGCACTTTCATTATCCTTGGCTTCTTCTTTATTAGATGACTCTTTTTCCATTGATTTCCTCTTGAAATATCTCTCCATAGCTAAAGAAATTAAAATCAATATATAAGATACTGATCCAATTAAAATATTAAATGTACAATAAAATCTATCCAAAAACTATTTCACAATTTAAATTTATTTATTCATTACTAATTTAATATATCAAATCAATAATCACAACATATGAACCTAATCAAGTCAATTAGATAAAAACTCAAAAGAATCCATACAAGAATAATTTAAAAGTTAAAATATATGTCAAATGGCCCTCTATTCATCATTACATTAACTCCAATATAAGAAACTAATCAAGGAAAATAAAAATAAATTATATATCCATAATCCATAAAAGCACCATTTCACAAGTTAAAATATTTATCAAATAACACATTTATTAATTGTTACATTAACTAATCAGTTTTCAAATTTATTTAAAATAGTAATAGTCTCATGCTCTAGAAATATATTTGCCAACAAATTTAAAATAATAATAATAAGAAGTAATTGTTTAGAAGTTAGAACCTGATTTTGATGGTCAGATGGTCTTCTAAAATTGGTGGAAAGAATTGCAAATCAGTGGCAGAGTTGTAGATGGTCTCCTGATTGTGGCTCTGTTGGGGTCTTGAGGGGAAAATATGAAACCAGAAATTAGAGGACTAAATTGGGAATAAGAAACCAGAGGACTAAATTGGGAAGGAAAATTGGAAATAAGAAACCAGAGGACTAAATGACGGAGAAAGGAAAATGGACTAAATGACGGAGGAAGAAAATTGGGAATAAGAAACCAGAGGACGAAATGACAAAGGAAGGAAAATAGGAACCAAGAAAGAGACGTCGGGTGTGGAATAAGAAATGTGGGAAGTGACCAAGTGGGGGACAAAAAAGTGGGACCAATAAATTGTGTATTAAGAAAGAGAACTGTCGGTGGTTGTGGCCTGTGGGGGAACAAATTGGAACAGAGTAGAAAATAAAATTTGGGAAGTGACCAAGTGGGGGCATAGTCAAAACTAAGTTAAATATGTATATATATTATAAGGATTTAAGGGGCCCCCAGTGCCCCCACCTTAAATCCGCCCGTCTTAAAGTTAGCTTTGATTTTGCCTGTTGCTACAGTTACAATAGAAAGGGCTTTTTCAGCTATGAATATAGTGAAGAATCGGTTACGAAATAGAATGGGAGACACTTGGATGAATGATTGTTTAGTTACTTATATTGAGAAAAATATATTTCGTGAAGTTCAAAATGAGAAAGTTGTAAACCATTATCAAAATATAAAAACTCATCGTAAGCAATTGTAAATAATTTTGTTTGCTTTTGAAATAAAATTATTATTACATTAATAATTTTGAGTTTATTTTTTTACTTTTTTCATTGATTATACGTATCATTTGTACTTGTTGGTGAATTTATTTATTTTTTTGCTGAAAAACTAGAAAAAGAGTAAATAAAAAAAAATTTAATATTATTTTTGCCCCCACTAAGATTTCTTTTTGGCTCCGCCCCTGATGTGAACTAAATTCAGGATAACTGTAGTACTAAGAAGCAGAACTAGATACAACAGAAGTGGGGACTTCAGCACAGACCTACTTCAAATTTGTAAGCTACGCCATAAACATTAGCATACAGCGGAAATTAAAAGGAAAAAATTGGAAAAAAAAAAACACAATTTCCTGCTTCTAAGCGTATTACAGTCACTACAAACTTGTCACCAGAAGAAAAAAGGCTTCTAATCTTCTAATGGAACTATTTCCAACAGATTGGTGAATTGATAATTTTTAAATGCAGAAAAACTTGTGACTGACAACTTATCAAACACGGGCAGAAGATTAAAAATAATGAACCGCTTTAAATAAGTCCACAAACAAGCAGTACTTATTTAATCTTGTTACTCTTATCAGAAAACTTCAATTACAGTCTGAACACACTAGACTTAAATGAGCCTAACCAAGCTGAACGTCAAGTGTTTCAGCTTGTCTGTTTACTTAACAAGCCTGGCATTGCGCTAAATATAGCTTCTGTTTTCATTGAACAGCACACAAACGAGCTTATATCAAGTCAAGCTCAAGTAATGTGATCGGTATGTCAAATCCAAAATTTTATGCTTATCAAGTCATGCCTTCAAAGTTAAGGAACAATAAATCTTTGGATTGGTTAGTTGGCAAACCAAGCTTGGATGAGCTCCTTTAACTTAATTTGTCTTTCAACCTTATTGAAAACTAAGATATTGGGGATAAAATATTTTCAGGAAAATGTTATCCCACTTTTCTAGTTTTTGGCAGCATTAAAACCCTGGAAAATATTTTCGGCTTACATATCCCAACACAAAACAACTTACAGAAGATCCCCTGAAGTTTTCCACATGGCTAAGACTAGGAAAGGACAGAGACAGAAACTGATACCAGTACAACTCTGGCAAATGCAGTAAAGCACAAGACCAAGGTGAGAAACTGGCCTACCATTGGATACCCCACCAACAATTCCATTGCCAGCCACCAAAGCCTCGTCTTCAATGGCACTACTTCCCTATTCACTCTTCTCTGCCCTCCTCCCCTCCCTCCCTCCCTTCTCCTTCCAATGATCATAATTATAGCCAACGAACCTCTCCCCATTCCCCCACTAAATATGTTTGAGGAAGCCTAGGTGAGTGATATTCAACAGAAAAGCAATGATTTGGATTTGAATTTCAAGCAGAGGACAAGACTAAGGGGAATGATTTAATTAAGATGGAGTAGGAGATGGCTGTGAAGTGGAATGGGATAATTTTGGGGATTGTTGTGATGGATATTAGTGTTGGAGAAATATTAAAAATTTAACCTAGAAGTAAAAATATAACAGAAAAACAAACATTTTCATTGAAATGAGTTCCACTTCAAATATTTTCACACGGAAAGCATTAAATTCAAACCAAACAGACATCAGAAGAAAATGGAAATGACACAAGCACACAAAACTTGAAAACAGCTCCCAAAAAACATTCATATCAGGGCTAGAGTTCATGGCAAATTCAGATCTTACATAATATTTCAATGCTAGGAAACAATTCAGAATAAAGGTAAAGAGAGCATCAATTAATTGTGTATCGGTCTCAAAGCAATTACACACAACAGAAAATAAAAGTTTGGATCCATGTCGAGATGTTCAACTTATGTGGGCTAAAGTACCACGTATGATTTGCTACTTATACGGAAGAAAAAAAGATCTATTACAGGAAACTAGGTGCAGGTACCAACCTTAATGGTACCCCACTATGGCATAAAGTTGAAGTTTGATGAACCTGACAACGAAAGGTATCCTACAGAACACAGCCACTCTATACATAGACTGTGAAGACAGAAATTAGGATAAACAAATGCATGAAAAATAATTAATCAAAACACAAAACAAGAACATGAGCTTAACGTATAAAAGAATTGACGCAAAAAAATTTTTTTATCACAGTATCACAACCTTTATACAAACATAACAAGTTAATTGCCCAAAGACATCACCCAAAAGGAAAATCAAAGTACTTCAGCAGATGCTTGCATGTCTAACAAGTTTAGTGTCATAATTCAGACAACCAAACAGGAATATTCGGTCACTCTTTGAAAATGATCACTGCTAGGTAGACTTAATAGATACACTGGCAATGGTGAATAGAGCACTGTCTTATAGGTTAGGCTTACAGCCAATTCACCTCTAGGGGATTCATCCACAAATGAAAAGTAAATTCAGCACCTGAATTATTTTTAGTACCAATTTCAAAGTTCAGCTTTATCTAGAAAACAACTTCTTATATTAATCTGTAGAGTCTTTCAACAACATCAATTTGCTAAAAAGCACATTACCCAGAATTCTACAAACAACAAAGAAGTCAGATTGAAAGAACTCAAATGTTAAATTTGACTGAGAGCTGCCAGTTTTCTTTTTGAAAACCAACCTAGAGACTCAGAACAGTTTGAATAAAGAAAGACTGCTGAGCCTGGAAAAGTTGAGTATGCAGATCTGAATTCATCAATGCTTAACAAAAATGACATACAGAGGTAATTATGCTTCCCAATTTCATCGCTCAGTTTTTAATTTACACCTTCAGTATGAATTTTAATGGTCAATGCACGGTGTTGCAATCATTCAGTCATACCAAGCAGGGAAAGGCAATAAAAATTAGTTGCATATTGCTGGAAATTGGATTTGACATGCACATTATACTCTGTCAGAATGGCTATATTATCAGTACTTGTACAGCACTTTTAGGCATATTTCAAAGTAACAACCTTAGTGGCAAACAAGAAAGAAAAAGGGAGGCAATAAGGAACTACGAACAGTATTGAAGATTGTCTTTAAATTTTCTGATTCCTAGAATAATTTGTTGCATTAAATAAAACTGCATAAGCTAGCATCAAAATTATTCTCCAGATTCCTGACCTACTTAAGAACATAACTGAATATTCTCATTAATCTCTTACCTACAGTGGCATTCGTGTAATGACATCCATCCATTACACAATATAACAAACAGCACCTATTCAATTGGTTTCCTCTTCCTACCAAGAACAGGAGCTTTTTGCAATCTTGGCCCTCCCATCCGCCACTTCTTGAATGCTGCTGTCGATGATTGACCAGCTTCGCATACTTCAAAAAACAATAGCCATAGGATCAATATTCAAAACATTAGATTCTAAAGAGAGAAAAAAATAAAAGGCAATCGAGAAGGAATACACATATAAAACGAAACTATCAACTGATTGTATTCATCTTACATTTAACCTCTTCATTTGTTAGAAGTGTCAAGTGCTTGGAAGCCACTGCAGATGCAGCAGTATGTGCCTTCACAAGAACCTCCTTATATCTGGTCTGAAATGCAACTAGGAGGAAAGGTCCAATGCTTTTGTCACCAGCCCTGTTTATCAAGAATAAACCCAATAATATGGTAAGCCACTAATGTCGTGTATAATCAGTGGTAGGAATTAATCAAGTCTTCAGATTTAATTCCTGAGCGAGAGAGAGAGAGAGAGAGATTAAAGTACGTGAGTTTGATTGGAGCAATAATAATTTCTAGAAGATATTTTCATCTATCTCATGTTGTCGGTTTTTAAGGCTAGGAAAATGATTTGCAGCAGAAATTCATTCACTATCTTCGGGTGTAAAATAACTTACGGAGCCAACTTACCGGAGTTCTGTTTTCTTTCTTCTGTTTTTTGTCTTTACTTATTTTTTCCCAACCGTGAACCTTGACATACAACCAGAAAAGTACATCTGGAGAATTTAATAAAAATGGAGACATCTGTCACCCACTCATGGCCAGTTTTTCCTTATCTCATTCTCTGCTTTAGTTCCTCTCACACACAGACCAATCTACACCCACTATACTTACAGAGCCTTATAAAATCCTAGGAGGCACTTCCAGAAACACTGTTATTGATTATGAATGTCTTTCTCAATAAGATGGCTAGTAGCCAATGAGTCACAATGCTGTCCCAATTATTTCTTTCTATTCCTTGTTGGCTCCCAAAAAAATATTATTGTTGTATCAGAAGAAAAGAGAAAGAAAAAAATATTATCATATCACAAAAATAAAAACCAAAACATTTCTTGCAAATACGATGTACCTATTGCTGAAAACTAGACAGGCATATTCTATACAAAAACCTTGCAATCATATGCAAGCAAATGGCAAGGAATTAGGCATTAAGAAAAGGGAAGTAGAAGGAGGTGAAGAACAATGGTTTAATCATAATTCTTCAACTTAAAATTTGTTTCACTAGATTGGATTTCTTATCTTTCATATTTTTCTTTTTGTTCACATTGTTCATTACTCAGGATATGATGAGGTAAAGGAAATCAGGGTCTTTTTCATGTCAATGCAATCCAAGGAGTGCAACTACTCCTTTAGAGGAAAGACTAAGATAGCTTTCCTCAGCACATTGGGCAGAAAGGAATGAGAATGGGGGAAAATGAGCTGATTGTATTGTGCGCGCCAATTTTATTATCGCCCACGCCTCCCGCGTGCTGGGGTGGGGAGTAATTTCAAGCTATTTTTAGAGTTTTCCTTTTTTTTTAATTAAGATTGAAAGTAGTTTTTATGAGTGTCGGTGGGAAATTGTGGCTTATTGATTTGATAACTGTTTAATGGCATAAAACCAGAAACCTCCCATGAGTTTTCTAATAAATTTACTTAGTGCCCTTGATTTTGTAAAAAAGTATACCCACCTTCCTTGTCCATTTAAAATGACAATACCAGTCTTAACATTCTTGTAAAACTCCTTTGTTTGCTACTTTGCCATGCTTATATACAAAGTAGGGGTATTCATTTTTTTTATTAAGGATGACAGATTGCTTCACAAACCAAACATGTAAGTTCTCAAAATTAAAAATAAAATAATTAGAATGGTAAAGTGGATATAATTTATGAGGAAGAAAAATAAATTGTTAAGAAAGACAAAAAGTAGAGTGGTAGAGTAAATGAAATTGGTGGCAACAAATGTAGGAAATGGAAAAAGCAAATGGAAGATAGGGTTAAATATACAAATTTATAAGTTGTGAAAATAAAATGTATAATGGCATGGGTCTCATAACTTAAATTATTAGTAAATTACTAAATAATTATGGGTTGAGGTTTGGATATTGGTTATCTTAATGAACCTTTCACATACATAGGTAGGTCTGGATAACCGCAGTCTTTAAAACTTGAAAATCATATTCTAACCTAATTTTTCAAATAGGTTTAGGTAACCTAACTATTTTAAAAATTACGAGTTGATTACCTTATTTTTAGATTTGAACAAATTTGGTTTCTTGGTTACCTACATTTTTAGTTCTTTTTAAACAGCCTTAATACAATGGATGGGTTTTATACTTCTTTTTTTTCTATTTTAGCTCATATCCATCACTCTTATATTTTATCAGCAAAATCATTGTACTTTTAGTCCCTAGCCTCTATCGTGATCAACTGTCAGGTTTGTTTGGATACCTCAATTATCCCAAATAATATTTTGCTTGCATCATAGACACATTTTCCAACCCACCTTTTTATATTTCCAACCACCTTTTTATCTCACATACATCACATCACAAAAAGTGCTACAGTAATTATTCCAAATAATATTTCAAATAATACACTATCCAAACACGTATTTTTTTATAACTTTAAATATTATCTAAATCTTTTTGTGGCTTTTGTTTGTTTATTTATTTTTTCTAATATCAAAATAAACAATAAATGAACAATAACTAAAAAATAAATGACCTAAAATCACTACTAAACTATGGTAGTTCCATCACTTGACTAATCCACAAACTTTAAAAAAAAAATTATGGTGACACTTTCTTCTGTATCTTAATAAGAATCTCTATCTTCAATAAAGCATATTAAAAGTAGACTGTCCTAATGAGATATATTGTTGTAGTTGATTACCAAATAACAAATACGGGCATAAAAAATTTGACACTCATTCCTTTGTAATTGTGTTAAATTACTATATAATTGTTTAGAAGAATAAATTAAACTTTATTAGATGTAGACATTTTAGGATATTCATTAAAAATTTGACCCTATTTTAAGGTTTGATTAGTAAAAGTATCAAATTGAGGGAGGTAAGTATAATTTTTAAAACCTCGAGGGAACTTAGTGAAATTGTTAAATACCTCATGGGATGTTTATGAAATTATCCCTGAAAATAAAAATATTTTTTTAACTTAATGAAATTAAACATTAAATAAAAAGTAAATCTTATATACTCTAACAGTGTATACACTAGGAATAAATAGCATTATCTTCACTAGGAAGATGTTTGCTGACCTTTACTAAGGAAAGAAAATGAATGGTCACAAACTTATGCAAATTTGGTCATTATTAGTTTAAATAAATAAATATTGACCATAGACCAATCCTGAATGAAATTATAATACATATATTGGTTCATTTCAGCAGCAATAACAGGAAGCTTTTACGTATACATAGTTCATTGTCAATCAAGTTTAGCGAATTTCTGCAGTATAGATCACTATTTTGTAGTTCAACAAGTCAGCAATTTGAACTTTTTATATTTTTACTCTCACTCGCAGTTAGACAGAGACTATTATACACTTACAACTAAGGGAATCCAATGAAATCTTAAAAATGATCGGCTGTGAATTAACACCTAATACATGGATACTTAACGAGAAAAGTATACATACTCTACAGACTAAAGATAGTCTAATTATCACTCAAAAATCTTCAACGGTTGCACTTCTTTGAAACCCCCGTTGTGTTAAGATCTTGTTTGATAACTCAATTCAGTACTTAAATTTAATGAATTCAGATTTTAATATGTACAGATTATTTGATAATCAAAAACTAAACATACGAACTAATTAAGCGGCACTGAATTTTCTAAACAAACTTATTCTCAAAAATAAATAATGAGCTATTCATGTATCACTTAATGTGATATAAACTCAAATGTATTATATTTAATACTTAACAATTTAATAATTTAATGGATTCAAATTTCAGATTTCAGATTTTAAATTTCAGTTTTCAAATTTCAATATTATCAAACGCACCTTAAGTCCCTATACAACTAAAATATTTTATTTCAGATTGAATTATTATTAGTTACACTCCTTACATTAGCTAAATTCATGAATTAGACAAAAAATTTCTACAATTAGTGTGGTATAAGTAGTAAGTAGCATATGTCATGAAAGTGATGATTTTAGTTTCTAAAAATTGAAAGAACACAAACAATAAACGTCATACTCTGGCTGTTTACACTGGAATGACATTCATTTCTAAGCACAAAGAAACAAGAGTTTAATGGAAAAACTTGTAATTGAAATTTTCACAAGAATACATTATGGGATTTAGTTTTAAACAATTGGAAACGTAAAAGCTTGAAAAATACATATATTGCATGGTTTTATTTTAAACGATTGGAAACATGAAAGCATGAAATCTAAACAAACTGGAAAAGGGAAATAAGCATGAACATGAAGCACATTGTAGCAAACTGAAGACCTTTTCTTTAAAAAAAGACATCGTGGACAAGATGGTGCATTTCTGTTTCATAATTGTTGGCGGAATCTAGTGCTTTGATCTTCGGTTTGCAACTCTGTGTGGAGCAAGGATATGTAGGTTCCAAGTTGAGGTAGGTTCCGAGACATTCGTTCAATTGGCATCCTCTTTGGCTAATGCAACATGGCCTTTATTTAATGCGCTGAGACGTATTCAGGATTTAAAGGTTCAGCTCTCGGCGACATTGATCCATGTTTACAAGGAAGCAAATGCTGCAGCTGATTCTTTAGCTTCCCTTAATGTATCGGGGCAGAAAGTTTACTAGAGTAGTACTCCTGGTTTACTAGCTCTGATTCATGTACTGGAGGTTCAGGTATAGTCCCCTCTATTGTCTATTTCTTTTCTTTCTGTAATTAATAAAGTAGGATTGGCATCGCTCCTCCATTAACATGGTTGGCCAAATATATATATATATATCACTTGAATGCTGTAAAGGATCCATTGCCAACAAAAGTAATAGATGGCAATCAATGGCAAACAACAAAACACAAGATTAAGAGCTGTTGGCACGAAAAAATAACGTGCACAGTGGAAGCAATTTTGACACTGCAGAGGCCCCGTCCTGGGCCTATACACGTGGCAGCCCAGGGAGGCCTGAGTTGGGCTTAAACCCCGGGCTCATGGGAACCGTCCCGCGGCCCTCCGCCGCTAGGGCTCCAAGGGGCTCCAGAGAACAATCCCGCATAGGTCGGGATTGATCCCCCTCAGTGCGGGATTGAGACTATTTTGGGTAGGTCCCGAAACGTACGGAGGTCGGACTCCCTCAGCAGGTATAAATCATAACGCACACCGACTGCGCAAGGTACGCTCACTATTCGACAATCACTCCCGACCGTTTTACTCCCCGTGAATCTCACTCACCGGAAAACTAACTTGATCGTCGGAGTGCTCTCGGGGACGACCTCGGGGCTCCCCTATTAGATCACTTTCTTGTTCGCTTTGCAGGTTTGGGACGCGCTCTTCTCGTCAGCACGCCGAGCTCATCAGGTCAGTTCGGTTCGGGGAAGTTCCGTGCTTCTTCAGACACATATAAAAATATGAGGGAAGAGGAGAATAAACAAACAATAATAACTCAATAATTTATTAACCCAAAATTCAACAATAACAAATATCAAGTCGTACCCTTTCTCTCAAAAGTGTCAAACAGGGCTATCGCCTCCGCACCTTAGTCAAATACTTCCTCATGACGTCCTCCTTGGCCTCATATTCCCCGCGGATTTGGTAGACTACGAGCTGAGAGTTGCTCCGGACCCTGATCGCGGTTATGCCCATCTGGTGGGCTATCCGCAATCCTGTCAACAGAGCCTCGTACTCCGCCTCATTGTTAGATGCCGGGAAATCAAATCTGAGTGCGTAGGTCAGCTCCTCCCCGATGGGCGACATGAGCAGCAGGCCGGCTCCGCTCCCTTCCTTACTCGAGGCTCCGTCCATAAATAGTACCCACGGCTCTTCCGGCCGTGCCTCCTCGGGCAAAGAGCTCGGCCCAGGAGGTCGGCACGCCGCCCAGGTTGTAGGAATTTGGTTGTTAATCATTTGATGGGACCCCAGTTTGTCGTCCTTTGACAATTTGGTTGTTGGCTTATAGTTTGGCGGATGCTCGACCCAAGAGGCCGGCATGCTGCTTCAGTAAATCAGGTTTGACGTTCGACCCAGGAGGTCAGCGCAACTTAAAGCCCAGAGGTTTGGTGTTCGACCCAGGAGGCCGGCGCGTCGCTCCGGTTATTAGAATTCGATTGCTAAATCAGCCTGATAATTTGACGATTTGGTGTCCCTGACAACTTAGTTGTTAGCTTAAAGTGTGATAGATGCTCGACCCAAGAGGCCGGCATGCTGTCTTGGTGGATCTATTTGGTGCTCGACCCGGGAGGTCGGTATGCCTTTTCGGTTACTAGAGCTCGGCGCTAGCAAGGATTGAAGGTCAAAATCAGATAGTTTCATTCAAACATCATTTCATATATGCATTCAAACCCTATCTATTACAAAGCCTACCGAGCTATATAAGGAAAGGAAAACCTAACTATGCCTTCTTCTTGCTGGCGACCTGCTTGAGGCAGGAGCTGATGGTACACCTTAAACATGCTGAGAGGCATATGGTGAAGGCTATTCAAAAAGATATCTATGGAGATCATGAACTGCGGGGCAGGGCCACATCCTTATAAGAAGATGGAAAGGATTTTTGGAGTGGCCGCTACCCTAAGCCACCGGTTCCTTCCCGGAAGCCCTGCCGGGAGCCTCGTCCTCCTCCAGGGGGACCTCCGCCAGCTCGACCCCCACATCGCTCCTGCCCACCAGGCCCTTCAGGGCATGCCCCTTGCAGTACCCATCGAAGAGCCAGTCCAGCTTCCCCTCGGTTGCCGAATTGTAGTCCTTGAAGTCAGCCAAGTTGAAGTCAAGCGGGTTGAGGCCCTTCACCTGGTCCAGGGCACGCGTGAAGCCGACCTGAAGGATGGGCTGGTTGAGTAGGGCCACGTCCTCGACAAACTGTTCGGAGGAGATGAACTCCCGAACAGCCTTCTTGCGCTTCCGGCTGACGGTGCCGGAGAGCTCAATGGCATGGTCCTCCCTCAACTTCGCCACGCCCTTCTTCTCTTGGTCCAGCTCGAACCGGGTGGAGGCGAGCTGGACTTGGGCCGTGTCCAGCTCCTTCTCGGCCTTGCCCAATTTGGCCTTAAGGGAGTCTGCCTCCTAAAGGGCCTGGGCAAGCCTCTGCTCCGCCTCCCGATTCTTCTATTACAATTTCTCCAAGTCGGGAGACAATTCGGAGAAGCGGGTCACCAGGGCAGCGCCGGCGGCATTGGCCTAAGGAAAGGAAAGTAAAAATTAGCACATCCCTAAGGAAAGAACAGGGACCCAAGTGGCCTAAATGGAAGAAGACTTACTTGGACCTGAGCGGTGAATTACATGTCCTGGAGGTCGAACGGGCTCGCCAGGTCCATCCACCTCCTGTCACGCGGGAGGACCGAACCCGTGACCAACTCGCCAGCCACCTCGGGGAACTGGGCTCGGTCAATGAGGGAAAGCCCCCAGGACGGGCAGAAGTGGCGGGGGTCGTGCATAGAGGGGGTTTGGCCCGGATTCACGGGGGCCACATGGCGGAAGTACCACAAGCTCGGGGGAGGTGTCTCCCGGGCGTGCTCTTCCGCGGAACCAAACCCCAGGTGGACAGGGCCCTCCGACGTCAACAGGAGAGGGCGCTGTACTAGGGTTGGGGTAGGTTTCTTCCCAGGTTGGGAAGGCTCGTCCTCTCGACCCCTCTTCTGCCCCGTCTCTTTCATTTTGCTAGCGACCTGCTTGAAGGGGGACCGAGATTGGGAGGCCTCCTTCTGGGGAGTCGAGTTGCCCCCAGGAGTCGGAGAGGCCTCGGAGGCTTTTTTCGCCGCCTCTGGCTGCGTGGTGGGAGCGACCTGCTCGGGTGGCGCGCCCAGTAGCCTGGAAAGCTTCCGAACTGCAGCAGACATCACCAGGTCAATAAAAACAGGTCAGTAAAAGAAAGAAGGAAGCAATAGACTACGGGAGCCTGGAGGCGGCATTACAAGTGTCGTAGTTGGTAGGGGAGGGTTCCACTCCTTCGGGGGACCCGGACAAAGTCCCCATTAGCCCGGCCACGGATATTTGCTCGGTGGAGAACTTGCCTGCATAGAGTTTCACCTTGGAACTCACCAACTGGTTGAGGATTTCGGGGTACAGGTCCTCCGGGTAGGGTTCGGATTCGACCTCCCCGATCTTCCACACATCAGGGGGAAAATGTATGGACTTAATAAAGAAGAAGTCCCCCTTTCAATTCTTCACGGAAGAGGGGATCCCGTAGAATAGGTCTTGGGTGCCCTTCCCACCCCGAACCTTGCTAACAGTTTGGCGGGAGAAGTAGTATCACCCAAGAAGGGAGAGTTTGAGGGTGTAAGAAGTTCGGAAAAGAGAAAGAGAATAGGGGATGGAGCAGATTTGGCTATAGATCAGGAACGCAGTGATGATTCTGATCGAGTTGGGGTGGACTTGGGTGATTCTGAGCCCCCAGTAGCTCAGAATCTCGGTTAGGGCTGAGGGGATGGGGAGTCGGAGCCCCGCGACTAGTTGCTCCCTATAGATGGCTACGAAGCCTGGGGGAGGTTGGCTAGTTTTGTCGCTGGGCTCGGCAGCCCTCGGTTCGAAGGCTGGAGGAATGGAAAAGGACCTAACAAACTCGGCCACTATCCCGGGTGAGAGGGTGACCTCTTGCTGGTCAGACTGACCGTAGTTGATTTCGGGATCATCCCCCTGCACAGGGGTAGGGGTCCTCTCGGAGGAGTCGCTATCCTCGCCTGCCCCCCCGGGCTCCGCCCGGGGAGTCATGCGGGGACTTAGGGGAAGGAACGGAAGTGGCCTGTTGATCAATGAAAGCATCGAGCTCGGCCGCCTCTTCCAGGATACGGGCGGAAGGAGAATGGGCAAATGGAGAGCTCATGATATCAATGGGCTCGAACAGGTCAGAAATGTGGAAGTTGGGATTAGAAGCAGAGGAAGAAGAGAGAGGAGGAGGAGAGGATGAAGATGAAGATGAGGACGAAGACGAGGAGGAAATGAGGATTCTGGGGGCTCTACGACGGGCCGGAGTTTGGGATGCGGTGAAGGTAACGCCGGAACGATCCGACATAAAATGCAGAAGGTGGCAAAGGAGGGAAAGAAAATGCGAAGGAGGAGGAAAAAGAACTTACTGGTAAATGGAATAGGAGATGATGAAGAAACCGCCGGAATCTGGGTACTGATGGCCGGAAGTCTCGCCGAGAGAACTTTTGGAAGTAGAAAAAATGAAAATGGCAAATAAAGTTTGAGGAAATCTGGAAATCCCTATTTATAGGGAGCGAAATGGGGGGAAACGGCTGCTTGAATTTGGACCGCCCCATGTGAACGCATTTAAGAGCGGTACGGAGACCGAAGAGACGCGACAACTGAAAGGACGCGGGCGCAGCTTTTCATTGACAGCACTGTGCCAGAGGTGACCACGGCAGAACGGCTCGACGCTGGGCTCCCACGTGGCAAGGGTATAGATTAGGTCTGCCTGGAAGCCCTACCTAATTTAGGGGGCTAGTGCAGAGGCCCCGTCCTGAGCCTATACACGTGGCAGCCCAGGGAGGCCTGAGTTGGGCTTAGACCCCGGGCCCATGGAAACCGTCCCGCGGCCCTCCGCCGCTAGGGCTCCAAGGGACTCCAGAGAACAATCTCGCATAGGTCGGGATTGATCCCCCTCAGTGCGGGATTGAGACTATTTTGGGCAGGTCCCGAAACGTACGGAGGTCGGACTCCCTCAGCAGGTATAAATCATAACGCACACCGACTGCGCAAGGTACGCTCACTATTCGACAATCACTCCCAACCGTTTTACTCCCCGTGAATCTCACTCACCGGAAAACTAACTTGACCGTCGGAGTGCCCTCGGGGACGACCTCGGGACTCCTCTATTAGATCACTCTCTTGTTCGCTTTGCAGGCTTGAGACGCGCTCTTCTCGTCAGCACGCCGAGCTCATCAGGTCAGTTCGGTCCGGGGAAGTTCCGTGCTTCTTCAGACACATATAAAAATATGAGGGAAGAGGAGAATAAACAAACAATAATAACTCAATAATTTATTAACCCAAAATTCAACAATAACAAATATCAAGTCGTATCCTTTCCCTCACGACAACTCACAAATTTCAACTATGAGACTTTCTCGCTAACCTAATATCTAGACTCAACTCAACTCTTCAAATACTAACCTACTAGATTGGTAGTATTTATAGATTCCAAAACTTCCTAAAACAAATAGTATAATTGTAAACCAAAACTTACTTGCAAACTGACTTGAAATTTCCTAATATAATATGGAAACTAAACAAATAAGACACCAAAAAGAATTATGAAAATAATACTAAAATAGTTTGGTTTAATTTCCTTCATTGCCTCCCTTAAACCAAACTCTTGATGTTGTCATCTCCAATGCTATCACGAGCTTGAGCTTCCATGAAAAGTTCAGTAGCAGTATAAACAACATTCAATCCCAACTTATAATTGGTCTTCAATTTCATCTTTGCACACGGTAGTTGATGAAACTTGTACTTCTTCACTTGATCACTTCTGTCAAAAAAGTCAAACATGTTCACCCATACTCCATCCAACACTCCATAATTCAATTCATCCATGTCATTAATAAAATCTCCCAAAATCTAAAAATCATAATTTCCGCTACCAAGATTTTTAACATCACCATATTTTTGTATTGATTGATTCACATTGACAACTACATCAACCTTAGCAATGTCACAATTTTCAACTAAATCGTCCACATCATAATTGATATCAACCAATTCAATCACATGATTTTTCTTTTCAAAAAATTCACCAAACTCGATAAAATCAACAATTTCTGCATCGTCACGATTTGTAATCACCTCTTTATTTTGACCAACGATTTCACTTTCTTTCTCAACCACATGTGACAATTCTTGTTAAGTCATAAATTCTTCATCTTCATGTGTACCCACAACTTCTACAATTTCTTCTTTCTTTGTCTCATCAAAAAATTTTATTTTCTCTTCTTCTTCGTCACAAATTTCTTCTCCACCATGACCATAAAAATTTATTAAAAATTTTCAAGCCTCATTTGCTGTCTTTACATGTATGAATTTTTTTCACTATATGTAACTAGACTTGGGTACTGAGATAGTAGAATGCCTTGCAATTCAATTGTGTATTCCTCTGTAATTGTTTAATTGCATCACTCGATAATTTTGTACCCACTATAGGTTCCGTGAACCCCTTTTGGATAATATCCCAAACTCCAATATTATTGAAAATATTCTTCATCATCGACTTCCAAGTCTCAAAATTATTTTTACCATCAAAGATAAAAACAAGATAATGTTGTAAATAATGCCGATCCATATTTTAATTATTTAATCTCCACTCAATTAGGACCAATTTTGTGTCCAAATTGTCAAAAACAAATCTTCTATTCTTGTGCCCCAATTTTGTGAACAAGCCCCAGGATCTAAGCCTAGAACTCTGATACCACTTGTTGGCACAAAAAATACGCATGCACAACAGAAATAATTTTGCCACATATAAAAATATATGGGGAGAGGAGGAGAATAAACACACAACAATAACTCAATAATTTATTAACCCAAAACTCAACAATAACAAATATCAAGTCGTACCTTTTTACTCATGACAACTTACAAATCTCAACTATAAGATTTTCTTTTTAACCTAATCTCTAGACTCAACTCAACTCTTCATGTAACAACCTACTAGATTGGTAGTATTTATAGCTTCCAAAACTTCCTAAAATAAATATAATTGTAAACCAAAACTTACTTAGAAACTGATTTGAAATTTCCTAATATAATATGGAAACAAAACAAATAAGGCACCAAAAAAGAATTAGAAAACTAATACTAAAATAGCTTGGTTTGATTTCCTTCAAGAGCAACAATTGACCAATTATATTGAAAAATTTTGATGCTAATAGTAGAGGGTGTCAAAGAATTTGAGTACATGTTCACTATATCTATATCATAAGCTTAAATACAGCTAGCTATCCCTATAAATTGCATCTTAAAGATATTGAGATCTACCTCATCTTAAAGTGTCAACATAGAATGTTTATTTACGGAAGAGTAAATTAGCTGAAATTTACAATTAGGAAGCTAGAAGTTTCATTATAGTTACAAAATATTGTGTCATACATTTCTGGTGCAATGAATAAGCCGGTGAATGTGCCAATTTCAACTTGGAATCTGGTGCAAGCTTATTCAGATACATTTTCTTTTTCTTACTAGCTTATAAAATCTTCTAGTTTCAGTTAACAAATTTGCCAATGGTACATATATCTGGAACTGCTTCCAAAATGGACCAGTAAATTAGCCCAACCTTGAGGACGAGGTGGTGCTAATATTCACATTTACAGTCACACGTTCAACGGTTCCTACTGCAGTCCTATCTTTGATGAGTAGAGAAATGTAACTGATAAAAGAATCCATTAATGACTATTACTTTGTATAGCCTATGAATTTTGGTTTTAGTGGGCATTAGGCTGGACCGTTATAGTTATGGCCGCCGATCAAAGGGGTTTCGGTCGCCGGCTCCCCAATTTTCATATTATCCAGGAGAAGTCATCTTTTCGTCATTTCATCCAATAGCGTTCCATTAGATAGGAACATATTTGAGTGCAGCTGCAGTGGGATTTGAAAAGAGAATTAATCATGATTTTGAACCTATCCTTTTATGGGCAAATTACATTTTACCCTCCTGTCGTTTAGCGTTTTTTTACCTAACCCTCTTATAGTTTCAAAAACTATACATAACCCTCTCATGTTCTAGATTAAAGTGTCAAAGTAACGGAAATAGTCATTCGTAATAGAACTTCTAAAAATGTTGAAATTACCCTTATAAATACATGACACATTAACCTCATATGATTTTTATATTTTACTATATAACCCCCTTATGGTTTTCAAAATATATATATAACCTCCTTGGTTAATAAATAATTTTCAACTTTACATAAGGGTATTTTTGACATTTTAGGTGACTCCGTTAAGAATGATCATTCCCGTTACTTTGACACTTTAATCCAAACTATGAGAGAGTTATATATAGCTTTTGAAATCATAGAGGAGTTATGTAAAAAATGCTAAATTATAGGGGGATAAAGTGGCATTTGCCCTCCTTTTAATGACCTCTCTTAATTGAGATAATGGAATTCGCACGGGCAACCAATTAGGATGGGGATAATAAAGTTTACAAGTCATTTTCAGATGTAATTGAAGGCAAAGAAGGAAGATTTCTCGGGACTCTGCTTGGCAAACAATTCGGTCGTTAGCTTCCCTAATTGATCACCAACTTCCTTGACCTTCCGGCACTAGGCAGGCATCAACCCCCATACATGGTCTTACAACTTTTTCGAGCTCTATTTGAGTAAAAGTACATGAACTCGAGTTCGATGTTGAACTTGTCGAGATCCTAAAAGTTGGGTTTAAACTTGAACTCGAGTTTATTTTACTTACTTGATCTCAACCAAATCGAGTTTAATTGAGTTCAATAGATGCAAGCTCTTTTTTTTTTTTGGTAATTTTCATAATTATCTTATTATAGATATAATTTCATAATTAAAAATTATATTATAATTGCACTACTCAATAAAATTCAATGAATACTTGAGTTTTAATATTTCTATTCAAACTCAACTCAATTACCATATCAAATAGTTCAAACTCGGCTTGAACTTGATCAACATCAAGTTTAAGTGAAGCTTTTAACCAAGGTACTCGTAAGTCCGAGTCGAATAAATTGAATAATTTATATACCCAGAGGGCATTATTGGGATCGATCTCAGTGGTTTTTGAGCCCTTTATGATCGGAAATGGTTGTTATCCAATTTCCAAGGTTCAAAATTCAAAACTTCAACTTTTTTTGTTCAAATTTTAAGCGGTTCTTTTTTTTTTTTTTTGAAAAAAAATAGTTATAGAGGATTATCGACAAAATAATTGAACTTTGTCAAGTAAACAATTTACTTTTTGTCTTCCTAGGTCTTTGTGGGATTTGCATAATTAAAGTAACCATCACTAAATGGGCAACAGTTCTGAAACTCAGCCCTTTATCAATGAGAACTAATAAACACAAACTAACTAAACCCATCTTCTCATATAAATGGTGGGAAATTTTGGCTGGATATTTGTGAGATTTGCTTTAAATTGATTTCAACTTAGAATTACGGTTAATGGTCAAAAAATGGGCAACTGGGCAATTGGGCCTTCAAAGCCAATGTTAATTTTATTATCATTAATTTTGGCATTTTTTATTAATTGAAAATTATTGTTATTATTTGCAAATGATTCTTTTGAGAAAATGTGTCAATTCTGAAAAGTTGCCAATCATGAGAGATGCGAATTTATAAAGGGATCTGACATTATAAGTATAGGTGTCAAAATGGATGACTCGAGCGGGCTATAATTTGATAATGAGTATAATTGACTCAACCAATTTATACCCGTTTAAATAAATGGGTACACCCAATTATCAATTTATGAGTCACTTAAAATTCTACTTATTTTTGTTATTTGTTTGCATTTTTTTGGATAAGAAATAATGGTATTTTATTATTATTAAATTGGTAAGAAATTCAAATTAATTTGCTTAACACTCACTAAAAGTTGAGATTAAATGTATAATTATTTTTAAATTGGTATAAATGGGTGAGCCGAATCAACCCATTATCCACCATCTAAATTGGTTTAATTGGATATCTATTTAGACCCATTCAAAATTAATGGCGGGTTTAAGCGGTAATTGGTGGGCAGTTTTGGACGGATCAATATAATTGAGTTGTAATTGACACCTCTAATTATAAGTATGACGTTTTGAACATCTTTTTCTTATTTTCTTATTCTTCTTTCTAATTAAAACGAGATTCTCTAAAACTATTCTTACAAACATTTCTTTATTTTGATCTAAGGAAATAATTTCCTTGAGTACAGTGCTATTGCATACAAAGCCTTGCTTAGACATTTTATTATATCAAAATTCTGACTAACCGAAAAATAAAAAAGAAAAATTCAAAGATCCCACAAGCACACATTTTAATCAAAGCACATCAACCTAGTACACCATCCAATGAAACTGGGGCGTTTGTCATTGGACCTCTAATGCTATTTTTGGGAGAAATCTAAAGAGAATAACCATACTTCTCTAATCTCAACTGTTGGAAGAAATACAAAATGCTATAAGATTGTTAAATGAGTGAATTAATATATGGAAAATTTACCAAAATATGACTAAAAGTTCGCTTGGAAATTATGAATATGTTTTAAATTTAATATTGCTACGTGAATACTAAGAGTACTACAGATTTTATTCGATTGTGAGACATTTCGTCTCATTTATATATCAAATACTACATAGAAACCCGTTCTTGTATATGAAACACTAAATTAGCTAAAAATAAATATCATTATTAGCTTCACATAAATGCGGAGAAAGTACAATATATATTGTCATTATTTAATAAATAATTTATAAGACATGTCTTTATCTAAAATCAAATTGCAAAAGCTTGTTACAAAGTAATATGTTGGAATCATAGTATGGAGAAAGTTTATGATGTGTACTCTTTACAAGTTAATCAAAAAGTACAATTATTTCAAAGAGTGCTGAGGAAAACTAAATATTGCAAAGGGTTTTGAAATGATATGTATTGAACCTATATTACACTCATATAATACAAAATTTAAGTAAAAGCATACAGGCACTACTGACGGGATAACACATACAAGCACATAGCATGTTGTTAAATATTTTAAATTTTTGAAACTTCGAAAGAAAAGTTCCTATATCATTGTGACTTTGACAGTTGCATACATATACACGAATCCAAATTTTGCATTTTATCATTTGATATTTAGATAACAACGTGAGCGTTAAATAGGGGTAGATGTACTTCAAATTTTGAGATGATGAATGAGAGAACAATGTTAGGTTCGAGAGGATAAACAAATAGTTTATTCACATTAAAATACGTATTGAATAATATGTGTCAAAAACTAGGAAGATGAATAATCTTTTCTTGAAGAGATTTTTTGTTGTACTTGACGGGGTTTTTTGCTATACGTACAAGCTAAAAATCTGAAATACACCTGTTTCACTGCAAGTATACAGGTCAACTAGTAGTTTAGAGTATATATTGAGTCGATCCCATAAGAAAGATTGAATAATTACCGGCACTACTAAAGTTTCTCTATTATTTAGACGATCAATGAATTGAAAAAAATAAAACTATGATAAACTTATACAAGAAAATAACAAATAAAAGCTCGTTAGGTTATGGTGTTCCTAACTACTCATGCAAGTGCTATTTTTGGATCATTGAAAACTACTATCTTGGCTAGTTATGGTGTAATTTCCTTATGCATATGAATCCTACTTTCGTAGTGAATCAATTATACTCATAACTAATCCATACTTATTCTTATGGTTATGAAATTAGTTACAAGTTCATTTCTTCAATGAAATTACATGAAATGAATCACTAAAACCACATAGGTGCACCTCTACTCTTATGAGTGTACTCCCTATATTTAGCACTTCTTGAACCAGTGTTAAATCTCAATTTTCATTGCAGAAGAAACACCTTAGATAATCACAATCAATGCTACCAAATTAATCATGATTCAAAGAGTTAAAGTGCTAAATAACTTACTCAAATAGTTGCTTCAAATAACCAAATAATGAACACTAACAATCATAGAAAGTTCAACCAAACCCAAGGCATAAACTTTAAAGATACATAATAAACACAAAATCTAGAACTTGCATATTAACCATACTTAAGAATCCAATACAAAAGATAAAAAGTTAAAGAAGAGATAATCCTTGTCACATGAGTTTCAACTCCTGCTTCTTCATCTCGATCTTCATCATAATCTAGCCAATATACAAGAGTGGATGAGCTATACTACTCTCTACTAAACTATTCTAACACTCAAAAGATGTAAGAACTACATTTCTGCACTCCCAAGTTTTCTCCTGTATCTCCCTACTTCAATCTTGCAATTGTTTTGGCTATATAAAGATAAAGGTGGTCAAGAAATGAGGCTTTACACTTTCCCCTTACAGTTGGTAGTGTTTGTCACATGTCTAAAATTACATGTGACTTATTGGAGGTGAAATCAAGTTGTCCACAATCCGGCTAGAAATCCGGCCGGATTGCTACAGTGACCTTTTTGTGCATTTTCTGTTCAATTTCCAGCTCTGCTCTGATTTTGCCTCAACTTCAACTGAACTTTTCTTGATGATAGAAGCTAAATTAACTCTTGATCAAAACATAAAACTTGTAGCCCTTTGCGTTAGCTTTCCAATGCATCAAGAATCACCTCATTTGGATTTGTGTAGGCTGAGAAATGACTGACATACCCTTGACTGCTCAATGCCCTGTTTCAGCTTTGACTAATAGAAATTAGCTACTTTAATTCGGATTTTTGACCTGGAAAACCTTCAAACTGGATTTCAATGTCTTCACTAAAGTTGTAGATCTATTTCTTATCTTCAAATTGGTTCAAGAATCATCTCAATCCGATCACTGTAACTCAAGTTATAGCCGAAATACTAAAATGTGTCAAAACTGTCAAAATGCACAAAATGCAAGTAAAAAGTGATAAAAACCTCATTTAATCACTTAAGAATATTTTCCCCCAAATATAGCCAAAATAATTCATTTTCTTCCAATAATATAACCAAAGAGACTAAAAATAACATAAAATGTCATTCAATTATTATATAAATTAGTCACTTATCAGTACTTCAAATTTTGAGATGATGAATGAGAGAACAATGTTAGATTCAAGAGAATAAACAAATAGTTAATTGATATTAAAATACATATTTAATAATTGAGAGAAGTCTGTTGAAGTCAAAATTTCTCAAAAAAAAATTGTAAAACAAGAAAGTTATAGACTTTTTGAATTTGAAAGTTACACACTATTCTTTAGTACTAATTCTTCCAAGGCCATCATTATTTTATATCCTTATTTCTAAATTTTAATTATCCACACCATCCATCTTTAGACACTCAAGTGAGTTTTAAAAATCTCAAGTGCTAAAAATCAACGATTATGAGAATTTTATGTATTTGTAAATTTTAAAGTTGGAGCGTCTATAATACTACAGAAATCATTAAGATTTGTTTATTATCCTTTACTTTAGATATGATAATTGTGTAAAATGAAAGTAAAAAAATATGGAGCTCTAGCTGAATTTATGGAAAAAACTATAATTCTATTGATCCACTGATACAAAAACTATAATCAAAGTCACAATTTTTTAAACTTTTTTTTATCATTATTTATCTTTGAGTTTATTAAGCAGGGCAACATCCAAATTTTGAATGATCCATAAAATGGAATGCCTAGCTATAAATATTTTTACATACGTTGACAAGCTTACATATGTTGAGGATATATAGAACATTAATTGTTTTAATTGAGCGCCAGCTAGGTCATCTCTGTTGCTTGAGATGGAATGATCCTCTCATCCTTTCTCTCCTTCTCCAACTTGGTTTTACTAATGTCGCCATAGAAGTACGAGACAAATCCCCAAAGAGAGAGGACAAGAGCAACAGCCTTTTCTGCTTGGAATTTTTCATTGAAGAGAATGACGGCAAATATTTCTGTGACTGGAAGCAAAACAGCTATCATAATGCCAGATAGCAACGATGAAGCACAAAAGATGACTCCAATGGCACCCATGAAAAAGCATTGTGAAACAATGGCACAAGAAACAAGCACAATGTAGTATTTGGTTTCTCCAAGCTCATATTCTCTTGCCTCCCTAGAAATGGCCTGCAAAATGTTACAGCATTGATGTTAAATATTTTGCTAAAGTTTAAGATAAAATGGTTTAGCATTCACATTAGTAAGGTCCAGTTTTAGATGAAATTAAATAGGCTCAGTACAAATTGCCACTAGAAAAAAAAAAGCATATGAAGAATATAAGTGTTTTAAAAGCATTTGAGATCCAATTAAAGGCCAAAATCATTAGGTCCAGTTTCAGAACTGTCTGCAACATATTATAGCATTGATGTCAGCCAAATTTGCTAAAGTATACGTGCAAAAGAATGATGGCCCTGTTTGGCACTTGAGTTTTTTGCCAAGTTTGTCTGCTACAAGTTTTTAAAAATTGTAGCTACAGTAACCTCAAAAAACTTTTCAAAGTTTTTAAACGGTATACTTCAAAATATTCAAAAATTACACATTTCAAAATTTTTTTTAAAACTTCTACAGTAAGTTACAGTAAAGTTTTAGACAAACATCCAAAAAACTCACTTATCAAACGGGGTTATAACATTCACAGCAGTAAGGTCCTGTTTTAGGGGCAAAAATGAGTAGGACTGAGAACAAATTGACCATAAATAAAAAACAAACTAAATTGTAAAAGAATAAGAAGATAAGTATTGGCAAAACACTTGAGATACCATAGGGCCAAAATTATTAGACATTCTAACATAAACAGAACTGTTTTGGCTAACTTACTTTGTAAGTATTGATATCAATGCATGTCCAATACAAAAATCAAAAGTTTATCCCCCTATTAATTAGCACATTAGTTATGATTATTATAATATGAATAGTTACTTATGTAGTGAAAAATAAATAAGTATAACCAACAGGAGAAAACAATATGATCCAAAAGGTAAGAGGATAAGGATACGGAGGAAGCAATGCAAAATCTAAAACAAACACCTTCCTGCAAATCCAATATCCTCATAAGACTTGTATATTTCCTCTTTGTTTTGATGGTTTTGATTTTTCCCTTAATACACATATGCCCTCTAATACTAAAGTAGCAAAGTGACGGAAATGATCATTCGTAACGGAATCTTTAAAAATGTCAAAATAATCCTTGTTTAAAAATTAAAATGCTTGAAGTGACCAAAATATATAAACATAATATACATGACGCATTAACTTTATATGATTTTATATTTTACCATATAACCCTCTTATGATTTAATGTTTTATCATATAACCTCCTTATGGTTTTAAAAATATATACATAACCCCCTGTGGTTAATAAATAATTTTTAACTTTACGTAGAGATATTTTTGACATATTAGGTAACTCCGCTATGTATTGCAAATTCCGTTATTTTAACATTTTAATCCAAACCAAATCATGAGGGGGTTATATATAATTTTTGAAACTATAAGGGGTGTTATGTACAAAAATACTAAACCACAGGAAGGTAAAATATAATTTACATTTGTTTGGTAAATTTTCTATATGATCAATTGTCTGCATATATGGTTCTTGTGAAAATGTTAGTTTGCAAATTTTAAAAGTAGCAACAAGAATCAACACTTTGGAATTGCATCTTTTCCTCTTGAGTTGCATATTTTACGGTTATGTATGAATTGATTTTTCTTTTGGTTTCCTTTTGAATTGGAGATGACAAAAATAAAGATTTGGAGTGTGTGTCTCTTGGATTTGAAGACATGGCATGTTAGGCACTGCTAAATGTTACCCTATATTATGTATTAGGAAAAAATCAAGATTACAAAGTTATAGATGTCTATAAACACGTTGACAGTGTTCTAATATAATCAATTCCTCAATATAATACTAACATTATCGCTCAATTATTAATATACCTCGCTCTAAAAAATGAACACCCTCCCAATGTCTTAAAATCTCATGCATTTATACTGTATGTGTGATTTTAAAAATTACAGCCTCCGTGATACAAGTACTGTCCTATATATGAATATGGATATGTAATCCACATCCTGTGCATTGTTTAAGTGGAGGTTTGAGCTAGGAAAATGAATTCTAGTTATTTAAACTGCTTTGAAAGTTTTGTAGACATTATTGTTGAAATATGTTAGGCGCTGGTAAAAGTAACTTCAGATTGTGAAAATTAAACATACAATCAAGTTATTGAGTGCCTTTAATTTATGTTTAGATTAAGGATTTCATTCTTATGATTGTTATTCCTTGCCATCCCTCTCCCTTAAAGAATTTAAACAAAAATAAAATGTTACATCTAGTATACCAACTCGAAGAGGTGGAAACGGTACAAAAATGTTGATGGGATTATTCAAGACAATTTGCACTAAAATAGAACCTATGAGTGAACACGTTAACGAATTTAAATTGTACACCCTGTTTAAATTCTAAGTGAACCTATATATCGTTTGAAAATTTGTGATAACCAGGTAAATCACATTCACGTATTTAGGCACGAAAAGAGCTAAAATATTATGATAATTTAACCATTACAGAACTCGAAAGATTGTGACTGGTCATTGTCACAGCACCTGGTCCAGATGCAGTTTTCCTTATTAATAATAACATGGCACTAGACTTCATAAATTTTGGGTTAGATAATGATGTTAGAGAGAGAGTGGACTGTGGAGACATATTTTAGTGGTGTTTAATCTAAACACAATCTTTTAAGACTTTTATTCGCCATTTGGCTTTATGTTCTGCAAAGTGAAAACGCAGTCATTTAACAAATTCAATCTTTGGAGTTTTTAACAAACTCTAAATTCAACAAACTCAATCCTAATCCCAAAAAAGTGAAAACGCAGTTAATTGATGTTCACACGAAAGGGAACATTTCTTTCAAATTTTTGGATAAGGATGTATGGAAGAATTCCGTTTTATAAGTAAAAGAATTTAGATTTTATAAGTAAATTTTACATGATTGGAGGATGGATGATAATGTTTGAATATTATACTGGTTCGCTCGCACTCTTTACTTAGCTTATCTTGTGCCTTGAGGACACAAAATAGAAAAAATCACACATATATATATATGTATATATACATGTACATATATATATATATATGTATTGTTGAGAGAGAGAAAGAGGGTCCTTCCAATAAGCCTGGAGATTTGGAAAATTAAAGATATTTTGTCTTTCAACTCTAGCTCGTCAGGAAAATTAAAGATATTTAAAATAGTTTCGGCAGATCTGCCGAACTATTTTGACTGAAGCCACCCTAGTCATGCTACTAGCAATACCAATGCAGGCCTGCAAAGAAAATCAAAGCCGACGCTGTAGTTGAGTGTGAACCTTAAGTGTTCCTTTTTTTTTTTCTTTTTCTTTTTCTTTTTCATTGTTTATGCAATCCATTTGTCTTGGCTCGTTTTTTTCGCAAACCAATTGAAATGAGATTTGGTCAATTTCAAACAAATTTTCTATTAGTTGATTAATGGGCATTAGTTGATATATCTTAGTTTAAAATGAATTTATTACATAAATACACAAACTCACATTTATCACGGCTAATGTATATAATACTTGGTCCGTTTAATACCATTTTTTCTCAATAACCTCTCCTGATTAGTACCAATCAAGTATGAGTTACTTAAACCCAATTTACGTACATTATGTTTTAGTTCAAAATATTCACTGGTTTGGGCAATCTTATCTTTTCGAGTCTCAAATTTGATAATCGATTCCTTCCTCCAACACTACATGTGACAACTTCCTATTATAGGGTGGCAGGAATTTTACCAGCTTACTCTTTTTCTTTCTGTTTTATTTTTTGGGAGTTTAAGAAATTTTATTTTGTTTCTTCCTTTTTTTTTTCTCATTTTGTGGTAAATCTTATTTTGGGACATTGAGAAAAGTAACAAAATTATACGAATAACAAGATGCAGGATGCAATCTATGTTTTCTGAATGGAGTGGAAAGAAAACCTGAAAATCGTTGTTTATGAGCATCCCAACAGTGCAGAAAGCAGTGGCGAAGAAACACATAACCAGCTGAATCTCCAGCACCAAAGTATACGTAATCGGCTGCTTCGCCTTCATATACATCAGCCCCACCATTGGCAAAATCAAGCCGTACAAAGCCGCAGCTGCGAGCATCATGAGGAACCCTAAAACGTACATCTTATTTGACTCTCCCTTAGGCCGATCACTGCTAGCATGTAAGCCCAAAACGGCCGATCCCACCGTCAACAAGACGATGGCATTCACCGAATAGGCTGTAAACTTTTGCTTGACAAGAAGGAAAGCAAATAAAGCAGTGAAAGCAAGCTGTGTAGCAATGATAATAGCCGAGGTTGACACCGGAAGCCGAGCCGCCCCATAGCTGTAGAAGTAGTCATCTGAGCCTGTGAGGAGGCCGATGCAAGCAGTGGCGATGAAGACTTGATATTTCATTAGAATAAGCTTGGATTTTTTGGGCCCTTGATCCGTTTTGCAGCGGTGGACATAGGAAATCAGTAGAGGGATGAAAGTAATAGGCCATGCTGCGGTCTGTAACCAGCTTGATAGCCATATTCTTTTCCCTCCTTTAACGAAGTAGAGACGGAGAAGAAGTGGGGAACCGCAGTTACCTATAGCTAGAATGATACTGTTGATGACAAGCAGGGTCTTCCTCAGGGTTTGGTTGGCCTGAGCTTCCATGATCTTTATGAATAATTCTTGAGGTTTTTCTTTTTATTTCTTTTATTGAATTCTGTACCTCAAGAACTGTAATTCAAATCATTTATGTAAAGAAGATATATATACAGCAAGGATGATACTCCCTCCGTCTCGATACACCATGTTGTTCCGCTAGAACAAAAATACAAATGTTAAGTAACAAAATTAACAATAATTATAATAATAATTTTAACAATTATAAAATTAACTATAATAAAATAGTTAAAATAATAATATAATAATGCAGAAATATGGAGGACTGAAGCACGGATATCTTGCTTTCTTTAAAGTGATTCAAGCCTCTGCAGAAGAATCAATTCCGGTGCAGCAGAATTTCTAGCTTGTCGCCCCCAACATACAATAGTCCAACCACACTTGTTGTCACTCTCATTAGTCTGCACAACTAAGAGAATATAGCTCCACTAACACTGATTTTTCTTGTCAATTTATGAGATAGAAAATAACAAAGGAGTAGATAGTTTTTCTCTTATGAATTGTAGCTCACAAAATATAAGTTTTTTTTTTCAATCTCAACTATGCTTATTTATAGGTGAAGAAAAGTTACACAAACATAACCTACACTACCAACAAGACACCAAGTAAATGTTAAAGTTATTGGCCATTCAAAACATATTCAAATTTGTATTGTAGGTTACAAAAGCTTACTGTAATTGAAAAATCATAATTTCACATAATAATTCTTTAGTCAACACCCATTCAATTCAAATTTGAATTGTAAGTTACAAAACCTCAATGTAATTGAAAATCCATAATTTGATATAATAAGTCTTTATTCAAAACCATTCAAACACCTATAAATTGCAAAAAATTTTACCAATTTATTTTCCTTGTAACTTGCACCTTTAATTGAGAATTTAACTATTTTATCAAAATACTGCAACAATCCCCCGCTTATTTTAATAAAATAAAATAGTATAATATTATATGGCAAGAAATGACTAACATGCATAATATAGATAGTAATGCTTTGAACCTATATTTAGTGTTATAGTAATTTCTAATACTAGAGCTAGTAGTGAACTTCGATCTTGAACTATGGCTACTTTTGAGATATTGGATATCACTTTACATACACAATAGTCCAGGTGTTCTCATGAGCTAATAAAGCTGGCACTTTACACGGCCTTGTACTCAATCCCAGTTTTTTCATGAGTTTATAAGAGAACAAGTCCCAATTCTCTTTAGGGCAGCCTCACCCACAACACTCATATACTTGAAATCCATCAAGGGTGCTCCCGTAATTCAAACACCCCACTCATAGGAGCTATAGATTTCATTTAGAGCAATATGGCTAAATCTTTCTTCCATTACAAGATGTATGCACATATATCATAGCGATGGAATATTAATATATAAAGTTGTGCATATCTTTATTCAAATCACTATGTAATTCGTTTTTCCCTTTAAATCTAACTCTTGGGATCTCCAATCATTAGGTTGGGTATTCTTACATGTGATTTATGATTCATGAACTTTAGTCACATCCATCTCATACTTTATCATATCTTTGCCACAAGCTTGAGTTATTTACTATCATCACAAAACATAAACAAAGACATGATCTCATCGGCACTTGAGTCAAATTATTTTCATCAAGTATCACAATAATACAGTGATAATACCAATATTTTGTGAGAATATTTCTCACATAATTGCCATACAAGCAATTATATACACTTTAAGTGAAGGCTCAATGTTTTTCAATTTTTTTTTCTATCCTAGTAGTGAGTAGTCTCACTAGAAATCATCAACATAGATGACCATTAGTTTACTGCTAGGAACTACTCTATTTCTCAATAATTCTCAATTTCATCTCTCAATAATTCTCAATTTCATCTAGTAGGCCAGTAGTCTATAAACCTACTAGAAACCATATTTACCATCTCCATGGAATTTCCATATAATTTCTTTTCGCAAGAGTATGAAATACCGACTTCAAGTGCCTTCACATTATAGTACCACTATAATGTGTGTCCATTTGCACAAACTCAAAGAAAGAAATAAGAAATCCAAAAATATGATACTCAATGTCATTTAATATTGCACTTAATTGTAACTTTAAAATTAATACCCACAAATTGCAATTATAACATGGTATCACATGAGATTTGTATATATATTTTTCAAAATATAGACCCATGTCATTTAATAGAGTATCCTCAAGTAATTAATCTAATTCTTTGCATTAATTTAATGCAAAGAAAATACCCCCACTATTTCTATTTTTTTTTATCAATCTCATGAGAATAACCAAACATAGATTGAAGTCTATGTGTTGTAACATGACTTTCATCAATTACAAAGTATATCAAATAAAATTCCCCATGATATAAGATATACACTAAACTGATAGACTTTGAAAAAACACAAATGTTTGTCATTATGGCTAACAAATTCTGTAAGCACCATTATTGATAGTATGCATTATGACCTGCATTTTTTTGAAGCTTTCACAATTCTAGAAAAAAGATATTCCACTCAAATTAATTCAATATAGATGGGATGACCATAACTTCCTGACTCCCTATAATTCTTTGACAATCAATCACATATATATCCACATAACAATATAACACTACAAGAAAATTGATTTTTAGTGACAAGCCATTTTCGTCACAAAAAAAAGAAAAAGTCGTCACTAATAAGTTTTATTGACAACTTTCTAGTCATCACAGATTCGTCACTGAAGGCCCGTTGGTAAAAGTATGCAGTGACAACCTTAAAAGTCGTCAGTGAATGGTTCTGTTCTGCGGCAACTGGTGTCGTCAATAATTGGTGTAATTTTAGTGATGACATAGTATCTTGTCAATAATGTACAAAGCAATGTCATCACTAAAACTAATCGATAGTTGACACTAGTATAAACTAATTACTGACAACTTTTGTTGTCACTAAACACTTTTCAATTGTATAACAATAGGTGATTGTCAATGGTGAAATCTAATTCAGTGACAACACTTTACCACCATGAAATTTGAAGATTTTCTTGCTATAATTATATCTAAAAAATGAAAAATGACAATGCTTTACAATTAACAAATGAAGGCATCCATTACATTACAAAATGCCAAAATATCATTTTAAACATTCAAAAATCATAATCAAGTTCAACAACACCCTACAAATAGTTTGATAAGTGATATTTGGCCTAAATTTCACAAATAATCAAGGCAGTTTTACAAAATAAATCCAAGTCCCCAAAAAAATGTGTTGTCGAAACATTTCCTAAGTATAAGATTTTCTCTATAGTTCTTGAGTCAATTAGCAACTCTTGCTGCTGATCTTCCAAAAATCTAAAATGAGCAACATACCTGCAGTGAAGTACTTCAATTATTAGTAGGAGATAAGAAAAACTTGAGACAAGAAAGCGAACTTAAGAATTTGCAAGAAAATAAGCTAAATCATTTCTTTTAAGTATCATCTAGACAGTGACTAAATAAGGGCAAAGTAAGAGATAAAGCACTTAGAACTTTAGAAATCAAGAAACACTTCTTTTATTTTTACTATGATATTAAAAACTCAAGAAACAATTAATATGCTTATGCTACTGTATTAAGAACAAAACGGTGATCCTTCTATGGTTTCGTAGGGCCCATTTGTATGGTTCATTCAAATAGATCATGCATAGCAACTTCAACTTTTTAGATATCGAGAATGCATATTGTTCTAATAGCAAATATCTCATGCCAGTAGCTTTAACAACATAATATTAAGTAGTTATCAAGAAAAGTATGCATAAGATATCATGAAATACCAGATCAAGAAATTTCTTTTCCACTAGTTAGCTTAGAGACTGCTTGCAGCTTGTTTATATGCAATGTCTCCTAGACCAAAGTGCAAATTGTCACTTTTATCGAAACTGTGTTAACAAGGCCCAAGTGTTTGAAACAAGTATAACATAGATGGAAAGGAGTATATATTTAACCAAAAAAATCACATAATTGGAAATTTCATACCATTTACTAGGCTCAAGATCACTTTTGCATTCAAAGTGGCAGAAGGCTGCAAGAATGGACCAATGACCATTCTTGGATTAATTGCAATCATGTCAATACCATGCTCCTTTGAGAAATCCCAAGCAGCATTCTCTGCCAAAATTTTTGATAGTTGATACCATAACTGAAAAGAGAGAACATATTTGGCAGCTTTAGTTGAAAGCATAATTCTTCAAGTGGGACATTAGAAAAAGTATGTTTTCTAGACACTTGGGAGACCATCCAGTCACATTCTCTAAATCCTTCTACTCTGGAGAATGGGGCTTATTTTAGAAGTATACATGGCTCTAAACAGGGCTAATTTTTCTCCCTCCAGACAATGTCAGTTGATCGCGTTGAATGATTATAATTATTGGCAGATTACTTGCTAAATTTACTGTTTTGATTTCTTAGCACTTGAATAAACAACAAAACAGAAACTAAAGTTCACATCTTCAGTGACGTGATGTTTTCTTTGGGCATATGCCAATAAGCCTTCTCAAGCAAGCATTCCAATATTCATTCCATAGTAATATACTTTCTGGCTTGGAACTAATGCTACAATATTCTTTCTTCTATAGCATTTTGGTTACAATATTCTTCTCTTGTGATGGATGATCATGGTAAGGGCTCTTTTGTTAAAGCTTTTTAAGAGAAGATGTTTTATCAGCTTGATGAATATTTAACTGTAGAGCCTTCTGTCAAATTAGCGCTACCAAACCAATTATTGTAAATGCTTTCTAAAGCCTTCTTAGTGATACTACTATCTTCCATAAACTAATTGAATCAACTAGAAGATTTTTGTCAGCCAATCAGAGAATTGGGCTGACTCCATGGAATCTAACAAATAGCAAGCATTTCCTCAGGCAGTTTAACTGAAAATAGCAGATTGACACACCTTGTGCTCCTCACAGTATAACGGATCTGAAAACCAACTTTCATCTACTATGACACCATCCTTTAGTTCATCATTGCAAGTAACTGCTGCAACAGAAGACGTTAAAATCACTCATTTGATAGATGAAACTTTGGCACAAGACTGTAGCACATTCAGTGTTCCTTTCATCCTAATTACTCTAAACACTCAATTAAGACTTGAAGTTCCTTCAAGTTACTTGAGGAAATCCACAAAAACAGAATCATAGAAACAGAGACTTGCAAGATGCTCTTTGAATACTATCATTTTGTCGGCAACCCCGTATAGCTGCTAAGAAACTAGAATACTCACACTCTTTACACCTGAGACTCCTAGTACACAACAATTTTGTAACTGAGGAAGTCCCAAAAAGCTTCAGTGCTAGCAGCAAGATAGCAACCAAAAACAATAGGGCATTGACTGCCAAACTATTAAGAGGAAATGTATGACCAAGAACAATGACAACAGGACCATAAAAAAAGTTTAGTACACATATATTTGGTCTACTTGCAAAGCCCAAAGCTTCAAACAGACCACAAAATTCATCCAATCACACCTCTCGCCTCTCAAATCTTTTCTATGCTATTTCATTAAATAATTTTAACAGCATGTATACCATATATGTAAATATAATTATTAGTACTATTACTAATTAATAAAGCTTTTTAACTGAGAGCTAGTAGTTTTTGCTTTTATTTTTGATAAAAAAAAACCAAATAATTTTGAAGAACCCCTTTCAAGAATCATTTTTTGTAGGTGCTTGAATGGGTTGTTCTAGTTTAGCTTGGTTTCAAGCAAAATTTGAAGCTTTCTGGGAATTTTGAAGATTAACTTTAGTGCATTATCTCTTCACTCAGCCACATAGATAATCAACTAACGACTCCCCAGTTCCCACAGCACCTAGCACCACTTAACCCACTATTTCTCTCACCTGCAGCCACTCATAGCAACATCATACCATAATCACCTCCTTGCTCTCTTCCACTCCCTCCACCACCATCCAATTAGGCATCAGCTGTTGCCCCACCTAGTCCCAACCCAAAACCGCACTCGCACATAAGCCCATTGAATCTTGTCACTGTGAATTACATATGGAATTGGGTGATCAAGTCTACATCCCATGGTTGTTTAAAAGTAACTTAAGCAATTGCAACTATAGATCAAATACTTCTACCAGAAGGATATGATTAAATCCATGACTCTAACTACCAGAAGCAGATGCAAAAAAATATTTGGGAAAAAAATTTAGGGCAAATTAATTGGGGAAAAAATTAGGGAAACAGGGAGAGACATGAGAGGACCTACCTGAGAGTTAGTGGAGAGCACCATGGAGGTGGAGGACGAGGTGGATTGTGGACTCTTTTTGGCTCCTTCCAGATGTTGTAATCAGCTAGGGTACGGCCATCCTCCAACTACTTGCCGACGAAGATGAGGCGTTGCTGGTCCGAGAGGCTGCCCTCCTTGTCCTGGATTTTGGCCTTGACATTGTCGATAGTGTTGCAAGACTCCACCTGAAGGGTCATAGTCTTCCCCGTCAGGATTTTCACGAAGATCTGCATCTTTGATGACAGCAATAGTTGCCGACTGCCGCCTCTGCTGCTGCTCGGGTTTTGGGAAATGAATAAAGAGGGTTGAGAATAAAGGGTTTGACTGAGGGATTGAGAGTGAGGAGTACAGAAGTCGCAGGATGTGAGGAGTAAGATTGGTTCCTTTGCTTAGTGTATGTACCCGCGCCATTTTTTTCATTTTTAGTTTGAACAAATTTTTGGTACTAGTCAATCAAGACAACCCAAGTCAACTTTTAGCTTCAATTTTTATTTAAATTTACTAGTATATTTCTAATCATTACTTCTTAGCATATTTACTAAAAATTATAATGGATGAAAATTTTTTGCTAAATTCAAACAACTGATAAATGTACTCTTTCTCAACTTGTAATAGTTTATATAGTTATTATAACTAGAAACTTTCATTAATTTTTTCTAGTTAAAGACCTATTATAATTTGAGAAACTATGACTAGTTTAATAAATCACCAAATTTAAAAAAAATTAAATTAATATTGAGGCTCACATTTAAATAATTGCATTGGAGATGTTCAAGTTAGTGATGATACTTTGTTGTCACTAACTACGCTATAGTTTTACTGACAAAAATTGGTCATCAGTAAATATAAACAGTGATAAAAATGAAAAGTTGTCCAAGAAAGAGATAGAATTACTGACGACTTTTATCAAGTTGTCACTATCGCAAAACTCGCGCCTTCCAAGTCCCATGGCGCGAAGTAGTTTTGTGACGACAATTAAGGGTTGTCACTAAAAACTTAGCTGCTTTGAGTCAATTGTGACAACCTTCAATATCGTGACTAAACAACCTCATTTTGTGATGACTTTTTGTCATCACTAGGAAATGTTGTCACTAATGACCTTTTTTCTTGTAGTGTAATCTTCATTTTTTAAAGTCACACATATTCATTAGCTTATCAAACACCTCAAGTAATAGCAAAATTCTTATAACACATGTTAAAGAATTTATGGTGCTGCTTTGAAATTCAACTTGACACAAGATATTATACAAATTCGTATTGTATACGCAGTGATTGGAGTTTACATCTATTAAAATTCATAAATTCAAGTAAATAGCTCGATTGATCATGCCATCATTTTGAGAAGGATGGAGTACAATTTGCATACTAGTATTGTTAGGTTCATGAATAAAGAATTATATCTCACATTGGTCCGAGAGATAAAAAAAAGAGCGGTTAATATGTAAGTAAGGGACCGAAACCTAATGGCTTAAGTTTTTGGGTCAGAGTTGGGTTTTTGACTTATACATTGGGCTCTTTGATGGATTATCTCAAGGTGTTTCTCCCTATCAAATTGGTATCAGAACTTCAGGTTGTGAGATTGGGCTATTCATAGGCAAGTGGATTCTTCTCAGAATTGGACCAGTGAAAATTCTCTTCTTGATGGTGGACCAAAGTGCCAAAGTGCTAAGGAGTTTGGCTAGTGTTGGCCTAGGTGCGCCATGGGTTTGGTAGGGGTCCAGTTGTCCTTAGACCAAGGAGCCAAAAGGTTGGCAGGATTCCAGAATGTAGTTTGGATGTTGAAGAAAAGTGGGTCCATGTTTGAGAGAAGAGGTGACCTTAGGTGAAATGGTGGGCTTGCGTTGAGTATTAAAGTAGACTCAAAGAAGGGCGAATAAATTTGAGTTTAATGTGGGGGTTACTCATAAAAGGGGAGATTTGTTAGATTCATGAGTAAAGGATTATGTCCCACATTGGTTCGAGAGATAGAGAAAAAGCGATTAATATGTAAGTTAGGGTCCGAGACCTAATGATTTAAACTTTTGGGTCAGAAGTTTCTGACTTACATATTGGGCATTTTGGTGGAATTTCTCGAGGTGTTTCTCATTATCAAGCATAACTTGGGAGCATGAAATATGGACATTATACAACTAGTATGAATTTCTTTTATCAAATAAAGGGTTTCCAATAATATGATCATATCACACAAGCCAAATTTATCTAGGTTAATTTGGTTATACATAAACTCTTCAATAGATCAAGTCATCAAGTTGCTTACCCATTTGCCTATTAGAAGAAATAAGAATTCATTTTTTACTTGTTAAGAAGGCACCTTTTCTTCCAAAATGCATGATTGCAACTTGTGTAATGTTGTAGCAAGTTGTAGTTGTTCAGCAATTTGAACTCCCTGGATCTATTCTTCTTCCAGATTTTTTGGCAATAGGATAAGAAATTTCATAAAAAATATGAGCTTCATTATTAGAAAGATTACATAACAATTAATTCAAGCAATGGAATTCAACAACTTCCTTTTTGCTGAATTTTTCTTCACAAATATTCTTTTGTACTTCATATATCTCATTGGTTGAGATCTTCTCATTTTTTCCTGTCCATAGGTAGACTACTCAAGTTACTTGAGTTGATAGTAAGGGCTTATAAGTTGAACTCCATCTTGATTTGAATCACCTTAAAATTGTTGTTCCATTAGAACAAAAATAATAATATAATAATGCACAAATGTGGAGGGTTGAAACATGGATATATCGCTTTCTTTAAGGTGATTCAAGCTTCTACGAAAGAATCAATTCCGGTGCAGTAGAATCTCCAACTTATCACCCCTAAGATACAACAACTCAACCACACTTGCTATGTCAATCTATTAATTTGCACAACTAAGAAAGTATAACTTCACTAACACCGATTTTTCTTGCCAATCTGTGAGATAGAAAATAACAAAAGAGTAGATAGCATTTCTCTTATGAATCGTAGCTCACAAAACATAAGTTGTTTTTTTTCTATCTCAACTATGCATATTTATAGGTGAGAAAAAGTTAGACAAACATAACCTACACTACTTACAAGACACCAAGTAAATGTTAAAATTATTGGCCATTCAAAACACATTCAAATTTGTATTGTAGATTACAAAAACTTATTGTAATTGAAAAATCCCAATTTCACATAATAATTCTTTAGTCAACACCCATTCAATTCAAATTTAAATTGTAATTTACAAAACCTCAATGTAATTGAAAAGCCATAATTTCATAAAATAAGTCTTTGCTCAAAACCATTCAAACACCTATAAATTGCAGAAAATTTTATCAATTTATTTTCCTTGTAACTTACACCTTTAATTGAGAATTTAACTATTTTATTAAAATACTCCAACACACTAAATATTGGTACGTCAAATATTGGTTTATACTGACCCACTCAAAGATACACTAAATTCTGGAGGCACTACAACAAAAATGACCTTTAACGGCATTTAAAGGTGTCAGTATAGATAATTTAACCTGACACTTTACCTTTCCTCACACCTCAGACGAGTGTCGTCCCTTCCAATGTGGGAATATGCTCGTTGCATTAAATGTGTCAGGAAAACTATGCTGTTATAACATCCCATCTGCCAACAAAAATCTCTTTTCTTGATAATTGAAAGTATCAGGATAGCTATAGTACAACATTAGGATATCGAATTCTATGCTGACACTTTTAATTGCCAGGAGTTTTTTTTTTTTTTTGATATAGAACCAACCTTGCAGGTAGTGCTCCCTGTTGTACATTCCATCAATCAGAAACCCAAAGGACTTTTAAAATTATGCCAAAGAACATAATGCATATAGTAATCTAAAAGCAAAAGTCAATGCTCAAATATAATTTGTTGAACTAAAAGTCAGTAACAAGTACTAACATAGCAAATCCCTAACAAGTACAAACTTCAAAGATTCTCTTGTGGACAAACTAAAAGATCCTCATGTGCACAAACTAAAAGATTCTATTCCCTAACAAGTAGAAAGAACTTGCAGTAGCTTCCAAACTTTCCAATGAAATTACAGCCTTCATTCATAACCACGAATACCCCATCAATCTTCAGCTGGTTCCACCTGTGCACAAAGTTTGTTGGGATTATTAGATCATCATAACTAGCAATAAAATTCATTAATGTGTGTAAAACATAAGGAACCACTTACAAAAGCTGATCTTCAGTGTAGTTTGTGTGCCTCTCGCATGTCTTAGTCCACTTCTTGAACCCATTGATAGAGCATTGTGCAGTAAAGATTGCTGCTGCTGCTAAGAGAGACGGGGGGAACCTAAGCATTGCATACTCGACGAGGCACAGCTCAACGATAAAGAAGGACAGAAGCTCCAACTAGTCACCAGAAGATTATTGCCAGTTATTAGGCAGATCAAGATAGTGCAAAAAATTCACATACACTAAATACGAAACAATACCTTTTTATTAGATTGAGCAGCTTTAAGAAAGCGCCTCATGAAGACATAAGAAGTAGGCACTGAAAGATTAAATTGCAAGGTGTTGATCATGAAGCTCTCCTGTAGCGAGCCACAGTTCAATTTTAGTTATATGACAAAGGAAACCTTCATATATCAAAGATCAACTCATAGGCAATAGATGCAATAACAAACCTACCATCTCAAGCACGTCATTTCTGGAGTAAGCCCTGTCAGAAATCAATATGAGGACTTCAAGGACAGGAACGGAAACTTCTTCATACTTGCAAGCCAAAAGCATTGCTGTCACTCCAACAAGTTGAAGTTTCTTGCGCACCAAAGAGACTGATGGTTTGGTAGTAATTCTGAGGATACAGCTGAAGACCACAAGCACTGTTCTACTGCTGAAGACCAGTAAGATTGCAGACAGTAGGTGAGCTCTGGACCCTGTGCATATGCATTCGGGTGCTATGATAGCTGGTCTGGAGCATGGGTTCATGGGCATTTCCATCGGTGTTGCAGCTCTCAGGTGATCTTGGGGAAGAGCAGGCGGAAAATATGCCAAAGGAAGCCCCAGAGGCAGGATGTATAGTTAGAGTTGGGTGATTCTTTTTACCTCCCAATTGACTTGTTTTGCCACCCCTTCCTAGTTTTGTCTTCGATCACAAGTTGCAACAATAGTTTCAGCAGTCCATAAAAGACCAATATAAAGCACTAAAAAAATTGCAATTCTGAGCGAGTAAAGCATTCATAGATTAAAACATGCTAATTCAAAATGTACTACCTCTTAAGTACACGGCCAGCACTTCCATCATCGACAGTGAACAACCCAACGGCAATATGTTTCGGCGCAATATAATTATACCCCATAGTCCTTGAATACTCCACGGCAGCCTCAAAAACCCACTTAGTGCTCAGCGAAAACGGCACATCCGTGGCCGAGACCTCTGCCTCCTCAGGACCAAGACCACTCCCATTACCCTTACCATTCTCCTCCTTCTCATCAGTATTGGTATGCCAAATGTTCTTAACAGCTTGGCGAGCCATCTCGATTGTGATTCCAGAGCCTAAAAACCCACCGGAAGCACGATCTTCTGCGATAAGTCCTAACAAAAGATGCTGGGTATACACCATTTCTACCTCCAAAGCTTTCGCCTCCCTCTGGGAAAACATAACCGTTTTAATTGCTCTCTCAGTAAATTTCTCAAACACCCCAGCTACAATATACAATGATCGGTTTGACTTAGCTTTTCCAGACGAAACAGAAATCATGGTTTTGTCAGAAATCAAAATCCCAAAATAGGAAGAAGAAGAAGAAGAGGAAGAACAGAAGGTGCTGGTGCTGGTGCTGGTACTGGTACAGCTGCTGGTGATTGTAGAAGGAGGGTAGCTAGGAAAAGAGAAATAACATTCGGACAGCGATGGTGGTGGCGGTTGTGGGGAGAAAGACGGCGGTGAGCTTGAGGAATGGAATGAACTGAAAGCGGAGATGATGAATCCCGTGGCTGATTCTTCCTTACTTTAACTGGTCACGGGAGCCAGAAAGAGCGAAAGGAAAGAAAGTGGAAGAAAGTCTCATTTTAGTACCTCGGTCGTCTATTATTTTCCAGGTTTCCTTTGCCTATCTGCAATCGTCTTACGCCATCTACAAAAAGCTCCGGTCTTAACGCCTCTACTTGGCTGAGAGGTAATTTGCCCGAGAGTTAGTTTGCGGAGAGAGTGTTTTTTGTGAGAGAGATCAAAAGAAGCAAAATTTGACTAAGTGTTTTGGCCGGCAAATTGAAAATTTTGAATATTTCACAACAAATGAATCTTCCACCAATTCACTATGATGTTATTTTGTGCCTTTTTTTTTGTATATCTCACATTTTCTCAAGTGTCATGATAGGTAATCTAAAGGCACATTATTACTTTTATATCAGATAAAATAAAAAAAAATTAGAGTGTATATTATTGAGTTGATAACAAGTGTCATAATAGAAGTGCTATAATGACACAAACTAGCAAGTGTCCTTATAAGCATGTCACAAAAAAGCCATTTTTGTTGTAGTGAGGGTCCTTACCATCGCTATCCTCACTGTCAAATTTGTTGAATCAAGTAGTACAGCAAGTCACCAGCTCTGGATAGTGCAAAGAACAGGATTACTACGTTGTCTCTTGGTGCAATGTATATGTTTCCTGCGCTTGTTTTATGTTAGCTTGTTGTGTTAGGGAACAATTAACTTATCATTAATCAATCATTCGTATCTTTTGACATTTAGGTCAAAGCAGCCACCTCAATTAGATAGATAATTCTGTTCTAGAAATAGCAAAAGTTGAAAATATCGGAGAACTTTATAAAATTTAAACTCTTAAAAGACCCCAAATGGTAGTCAATAGTAACACAATTAATCTTTGGGATAATTTCATAAACCTACCCTGAGATTTCTAGTAGTTTCACTTGATACTTTCAAACCTTCAAAAAATCTCACTTGCCTTCCTTACTATAGACTTTTTGTATCATTTAAAAATATAATATTAACAAATTCATTTTGTGAGAGTAAATATAATTTCATTCCAAATTTTCCCTTTCATTGTCTTACTTTTTATTACCAAAATGGTGAGTATATTAATAATAAATGAAAAACAAAAACAAAAGGTACGAAGGTTTACTCTAATTGGACCAAATATAGTGTGTTTTTTTAAATATGAAGAGTTAATATTTGAAAGTTTATTTGAAGTTTTTGCAAGTTACAAAGATAATATTTTTCTTTATTGTAAAATGTTTTGAGTTAATTTAAGAAGTTTTATAAATTGTTTACATATTTTTTGAATTTTCTTTTTTTCCAAATCGATGGCTTGAAAAGTCAAAAGATATAATATTCTAAAAATTATATATAAACTTGTTTGCATGTTTTTAAGCTAGTGCAAAAATGTATTCTCATATGTAAATTATTGCAAGTTATTTTTAAGAGTATTGTAAATCGTTCATAATTTCAAGTAATATAACATTTCTTGTTTGAACCAATGACACAAAAACTATTAAAGTGTTTGTTTTATCATGTTATCAACTTTTAATTTTCATTAAAGAACTACATCGATCAATTTATAAAAATTAGAGACAACTTGATGTGTTATGATAATTAAAAAAATCATAAGAAAAGGGAAATTTTGGAATGAAATTCTATTCTCTCTCCCAAAATGAATTTTTTAATATTATATTTTGAAATGGGTTTCAAATATTACAAAAAGTTTAAAGTAGAGGAGCCAAGTGAGATTTTTCAAAATTTGAGGGTGCCAAGTGAAACTATTAAAAATCTCAAGGGAAATTTATAAAATTATCCCTTAATCGTCCGTGACACAGTTTTCATATTTCATCTGGATTGGGTATATCACTCATTTGTAGCTTTTGATTATATTGTACAAAGCTGCCACCTCAATTAGATTCACTAATTATGTTCTTCAATGAGCAACAGATGAAAATATCAGAGAAGCTTCTACACTTTCAGACGACTCCAAATGGTAGTCACACAATTAAACTTTTATGATACACTTTTCATAAATTTGATGTTTTGTATATTAATCTTGTCTTGTGGTTTTTTGTATTTGATCTAGAGTGGGTATGGTGGTAAGGATGCCGGAGAAAATTTTCTGGTTGGTCTATATTTAAGGAAGTTATTGGAGTATTGTCACCTGATGCATGCCATCGAAGCGGAAGCTTATGCTGTCAGAGTTGCAGTCCAACTTCTCCATCATTTGTCAACATTTACAGTTTCAGCACGTCAACATGTACGAGTGATTAGCGTAACGGATCTTCTGTCTCACATCCTGTGCCATTTTCTGTTATATTTTTTATTATATTGCTATTTCTCCTACGTAAATATCATGTTTTAGTTCTTTTTTTGTTTCCTTAAGATCCAATAACTATTAATTGAGTAAAAAATAAATACAGCAGCTTCAAAAAAGCAATATATAATAGAAAATTAAAAAATATAGTAGAAAATTCATAAAAAATCTTATTTTTTTATGCATTTTGATTTTTTGAGTTTGTAATTTTGTATATTACTCAATTAATAGTTATTGGATCTTAAGGAAACAAAAAAAGAACTAAAACATGATATTTACATAGGAAAAATAGTAATATAATAAAAAGTGGGACAGAGAGTGGCACAGGATGTGGGACAGAAGATCCATTGCGAGTGACTAGTGCTCGTTTTACATGTCTCCATATGCTTGTTGACACGTGTTTTAGTGTGTTTTTATTTAAATTTAACTCGAATAATTAGACTTTTCAGTTAAGTTTTGTATTTTATGGTTAAAGTGAGAAATATTGCATTTCTATGAATTTTAGCATGAAAACTTTATGTTTTTATAGGTTTAAAAACTAAGCCATCAAATGGAGCAAAGTGAGAAGATATTTGGATGATTGCTAATAATTTAAAATTGATTTCAAGATTGTTAATGATTTAAAGTTGATTTCAAGTTACATAAAGTGCAATTTAAATATAAGTTATTTTGTTATTTTGTGGATCATGAGTTAAAGCTGTGAGTTAGATAGCTACTACTAATATTTTATTTGTCCCCCACAATTTAATGAAGAATAGAAAGATGTCACTTGTCACCCCCCAAATCATATCCGGTTCAGATAATTACCCGCTTTAAATATTCAGAACCATGTACAATATCTTTTACAACTTGTACATCATCGCATACATGCTGGAAAGCAATGGCACAAATGGTAGAAGCCAAATATATTGTTCATGGAGAACAATGAACTCGCATTGGGAAAATAGTTATCCTAGATAATCTGAGCCAAAAACTTTTAACACAGGTAATTAAAACAACTATATTTCCTGGCCCACACCCCCAGGATCTATATTGTCTAATCCCACAATTCCTAACTTTGTGTCCACTAAATTTTTTCCAAGAACTGGAGGACTCTTCTAGCAATTAGATTTCCCACCATTTTTAGTTGAGCACAAGTCACAAAGGTGACAACTAGCCGCATGTTTGGTCATGTGATATTCACATTATATACGTAATTTTTAATTTACTTTTTATCTCACATATATTACATCACAAAAATTGATACAGTTTTATTATAAATAATTTTTTTCACAAATAATCTCCTATCCACACACATTCAGTGTTTCCTCCAGCATTAACAGCTAACATGAATTTGACCGGTACACAAGCCCCTTTTTATAAGAGGGAACATAAAAGGGAACACAAGCCATAGGACTAGATGAAACCCCTTTCCTATCCTTTTTATTTTTTTTTTTCAGTTATGTGTTTTACATTATTATCGTTTTCAGGAAGCATAATTGGACCAAAGGCCTTAAAAGAAAAGAAGGTTTGCTTGTTTATTAGTTTTAATCATCTTTTTTTTTCTTAATTTTATCCTCCTAAAAATTTGACTGCTTGAACAAAAAAACAAAAGTGAACAATAACTTGCCAAATTATTGAGTAAAGTAAGGTTCTGAAAATGGTACAATCTGTTGTTATATTTAATTTGATGAAAGATTCAAACTTGAAACTTGTTTGATGGAAAAGATGGCAAATCTAGCAACTTTTATGAGTGGAAAACCAAATAATAAAGGTGTTTGTTTGTAATTTTGGATTTTAACGTGGTCAGATTACGCCTTTGACGGGACATTCTTTCTAAAAATATCTCCTGATAAATGGCTTTTTTTATAGTTCACTTTGGATTTGGGAGGACAAAAGGATATAAAAGAAATGATTTGTAAAAGAAGATGATTGTAACCCCCCCCCCCCCCCCCCCCCCCAACAAAAACACATAAAACACCGACCAAAAACAAAACACAACAAAAAAAAAAAAAAAATCCCTCCACAAAGTTTGACAAGATGGGTTTGACAAGCTTCCGGTTCTTGCCGCAAGAAGCTTAACTACAAAAGTGAAAAATTATAAGGGGAGGGAGTTGGCAAGGACCTCGTCGATTCTTGGTCTAATTTGTGGACTTGTAGGCTATTGGGCATTTGCTGAACTTAAAAAATCTTTTATGGAGCCGTTATATCATGAAAGAAATACTTTGTTCCAGGAGAACCCAACCGCTTTCAGCTCGCAAATCTATCGTGTTATATTGAAACTCATATTTGACTTTCAAGTCTTCCTCCCACCCATTTTTACTTGTACGTCTTAGGTTTACTTGAAATGTGATCATCAAAAAATGAAAAAAAAAGTTTAGAAATTACTTTTGTTGTTTCATTGAATCAATATAGAAAAATAGCACTATCTAATTAATTGGAAATGATTTCTATGATATTACATGCATTCTCAGCCATATCTCAAGTAGTAGCTGATTTCAATCCAAAGCAGAAGGATCTTGCTAGGAATACCGAAATCTTTAATCTAGACTTTTAATCTTATTGTTAATTAATTGATTTATTGGCTGTAAAATCTTAGCAACTTTAACCAGATTTCTAATTAGTTCCCAAGTTTCTTCCCATGACTTTCTTACCAGGTTTCCATGATTTTCATTGTCAATCTCAACGTCTAAAAAGAGATTGCTTCTTCCTCTAATAACCCGCCGTTCCCTCTTGTCCATCAGCAGGTTTCCATGATTTTCATTGTCAATCTCAACGTCTAAAAAGTGATTGCTTCTTCCTCTATTAACCCACCTTTCCCTCTTGTCCATCACAGTTCTTCTCATCATTGTGGTTCTCAGCATATTAACTTGAATAGTATGCCAAATCTTTAAGATATATTTCATTCTCAAGGGACCATTCCTATTAAAGTCTAAAGGTATAATTTATTTGACACACATTAATCTAGCAACAAAGCACGAGTTTTGCCGGGGGGAAAGGGCTCATTTTGTTTCATCAATCATTTGTGTTGTAAAATCTAACATACTTTGGTCTCTTTTTATCAGATGACAGATGCAGTTTGGAAGACCATCCACATGGAAATTATTGTGCATATCATTGGGAAAGCTATGGCTAAACTGATACTGCTGCTTGGTAGATTTATAGAGAAGGTTGAGGGCACAGCAGCTGAGGGGGGCACATTTTGTTTCATCAATTCTCTGTGTTGTAAAAACTAACATTCTCTCCTGGTCTATTTTTATTAGATGGATGAAAGTTTGAAGGCCATGGATATGGTGATGCAAATAATTTTTAATATCACTGGGAAGGCTGTAGCTGAAACGATACCACTGCTTGGCAAGTTCGCAGAAAAGGTGGAGGGCATAGCAGTTGAGAGCATGGTTCAAAGAATCCGCCAAGTCTGAGATGACTCGGCTGAGTCATCACCGGAACAGAGCTCTCCATTCTAATATCGAGACGAAATGATTTCGAAGTACATGAATCGTCGAAAACTCGGTCAAGTCACCTAGAACTCGGCTGAGTCATCGAGAACTCGGCTGAGAAGTCTCTGACAAGAATAGAAACGACTGAGTCACACTGATTCATCCCGAATCAACTTGAATCCAACAAAAAAAGTATATTTTACAGATTTTCTTTTATTAATTTTTTAAATTATTTTTGTTTAGCATATTTTTTAATATTATTTATAATTTTTAAAATATTAAATGTTTCAAAATTTGTATCTCTCCGAGATCGATGTGGAGCAATCCGGGCTGCGACCGCGACCGCGATTGCAACTTTGAACCATGATTGAGAGGGCGGCGCATTTCGTTTCATCAATTCTTTTGCTCGTAAAAACTAACAATAACATTCCTTGTTTGTTTGTTTTTATTAGATTTTGGATGCAAGTTTGAAGGCCATGGTTACGGTGATGCAAATCATTATGACTATCGTTACAAAGGCTACAGCTGAAATATATCGACTGCTTGGCAAGTTCAGTGAGAAAGTGGAGGACATGGCATTTGAAAGGGCTGCAAAGCTATCAGTGGATGCAGGGACGAGTTACTTGGGCTTGGGATATGATGTGCAATTGCTGTCTAGGAATCGGAACACATTGAGGAGTAGAGCATCTGACATAAAGGAGGCAGTGGAAAGAGCCAAGGTGTCCGGACGACAGAAGAGGAAAACTGAGGTTAAACATTAGAGGAAGTAGAAACATTAGACAATGATTTCATTGCATTGCTGAGAAGGGAACAATAAGAGGGATTTTTGAATCGTTTCTTGATTGGAGGCCATGCCAGTAAGATTAAAAATCAAGTTGTCGAATTAACTGAACAAAGCCAGCATTTTAACCGGCTTTTGGAGGAAAAACCAGGAGAATGAAAGCCCTAAAAACCAAGAGAAGTTGGAGAACCAAAATTGATGATAAAATTAATAGTGCTGTCATTTGAATGAACATCCAAGTAGGATTTGATCTCCTTCAAGATAAATGCAGATATATTTTTGTTTTGTGTTTTTTTGGGTTACTTTTGTCTTTTGATGACTCTGTGAGAGTTTTATCAAGAGGAAAGAGTTGAGGTGAAGCGTAAGACATAAGATTAAACGAAATAGTTAACTTCATTTATGAAAATCTTTTTAGTCCTTGATTGGTAATAATTAGTATCAATGTTATTTGTTTTCTTCTTTTTTCTGATTGTTTACTGATATGTTCTTGTAAATTAAAAAAAAAAAAGAATAATTACTTCAACAAAACTTTTTATGGGGTTGTAAGATAAATATGCACTTCTATCTATACAGTGGTGTAAGGTGTGAATGCTATATTTATTGAATGACGCCTTGTTTGGATTGCCATTTTTTTTAAATATTGTTATACTTTTTGTGAATACATTTCTCAATTACTTTTTAATATTACATATAATAAATCCCTACAATATATTTTTCTACAAAAATTTCAGAAAATAACAATCCAATTTTATATTTTCCCAAGAACTTGGTGTAGGTGAGGTGAGGAAACTTTAATGGTATGAAGTACAAACCATAAAAGAGTACCGGAACTTTAATTGAAAAAATTCAAGACATGTCCATGTCTTATTTGCTCAAGTAAGAAAATTTTGCAAATCAATTTTAGACTGGACAAAAGGAGGAACCATGCACAGGTAATTTTGCAGCGACTTGACATCTCAATTTAGAATACTCATGCCATTTGTTACTATTGTTTCTACACCAAACCATTTACTTTGCCAACAATCCCGCCTGCGAGATGTATATGTTTTACTCCATTTTCAGTTCACCACTTTGAAAAGCCTTCCTTGCAATTTCCGGGAAGTTTCCTTTAGCCGTTGTTGTCAAACCAAGTCATTTCCTGTACAGGGGTGGTCCCCTTCTAATTGTCCATTTTGTTGAGGCACATATGGGCAGGCGTCCGTTTAGACTTTAGATGGCCTCTGTTTGGCCTGTTTTAACCCAAAAAAAAAAAATTAAAACATCAATTATGGTAATATTTTAAAGCATCCAAAAGTTTTTAAAAAATACAAAAAAGGTATACATTAAGTAGGATGCTGGTGGTGGGTGGCAAAGATTGCCATTTGTGAGTGGCAAGGTGAGGGCTTTGAGGGTATTTTGAACAAACACCAGTATTTTTTTTTTTCTAATATTGACATAAAATAACTGTAGTTTGTACAGCAAACTTTGTAACAAACACTCAAAAAACATACCATTCAAGTGAACCGTAAATAATTTCATTCTTGAAAATTTTGAGAAATTTCATTGGTGATCAAAAGAAGCCTTCATTTCCGATATGCTCTGAAAAATGTAAAAGCGCCAAAAAGGCAGATCAGGGAGTAGGTACTAGTAAAAAGAATTCATACAGCTACCATTCTTTTAAATTGAAAAAGGGGTCAAAAAGCATTTTGGTCGGGTACCCTCCAAAGATTTTCTCGCTGTTCATTGGTAACTTTCCCCCTTCTCTTTTTTTTTTTTTTTTTTTTTGTCAACGCAATGGGTATCTGGGTCCATGGACTGATTACCGTACGACTCAACTAATCCCACAGCGTTGCCGGGAGAGGCTGCCCAACATCACCGACCAGGTAAACCCGGGGACTCGATCCCTGGACGTGGCTCTCTCCCAACTGGAACTACAACCACGGAACCGAACCCCGAAGGGCAACTTTCCCCCTTCTCTCCTCGTCCAATTAATCAGGACAATAAGAAAAACCGCAGTTGACGATAAAATTAATATATATTTGATGAATTTTGAAGTAAAACTAATTTGAGAAAATGTGGCAAATGGCTGTAAAGTAGGAATTAATTTCCATGAAGATTTCTCTTCTTTTTTTTTTTTTTTTTGTCTGGTTGCTTCTAATGACTCTGCGAGTTTTTTAGCAAGGGAAAAGAGTGCGGATACAATTATGGACTGAAAGTTGAAGCCCGAGGCCTAAGATTAAACGAAGGAAATATTGGACTTCATTTATATAACTATTTTAGCCTTTTGATTGCTAGTAATTGGTATCCGTGTTACTTGCATTTTTCTCTTTTTTTCCCCCTTATTTTTAATGACCTATTATTGTAATTAGAAAAAGAAATAAGAACAAGTACTACGTCGAATTTTTTATGGTCTGGTTAAGATATAGTCACAGACATCTACCTACGCAATGATGAAAAGTGAAAGGCAAATCATCTGCAACATCTATTCACTACCACAACTCCTTCTAAGTAGAGGTGTCAAAATGGGTGATTTGGGTGGATTTGGATTGGGTAAAATGGGTAATGGGTATAAGTGAGCCATTTAATTAGATGAGTATAAATGGGTAAGTCAAAAAATGAATTGGATAACCCAATTACCCATTTATAACCCATTTATTTTAATTTTTTGTAAACTCATTTATGCAAACTAAGTTATCAATTTATACCGCTCTTTGTACCCATTGTTAATTTTAAATATTTACTTATAATGTTCAATAAGCCTAATTACCAATTTTTTTCATTTATACTCTATGTCGCAAAATTACATATTATTTAATAATTGAATAATAAGAATAAAAAAATTTGAACTAAGTACTATAAAAGTTAATATAAAAACTTAATCCAAAAATTTTTAACTCCTAACATTTTTTTCACATGTAAATTTAAAATTTCATTTTAGAAAGATAAGAAAAGAGGCTAAAACTTATCATAAATTGGTAATGCTATAAAATGAGCAAGTTAACAAACTAAGAGAAAATAAAATCAACAAATAATAATAATAATGAAACAAAAGTAGTTAACATCATGACAAAATGAAAATTTTGAAAAAAAAAATGGGTGGGGGAAGAGAAGAGACTTGGGGAAAGAGAATTCTAAATGGGTTAATTGGATTTGATGGACTACCCAATAATATACATTTATTAAATGGGTATTATTGGGTAACCCATTTATATCCATCTACAAAAATTTAAGATACCCATATCCATCTATTCATGGACAGGTATGGGTAAATTTAATTAAGTGGGTTGGTTTGCCACCTAAACTTCTAAGTACCCACTCGAACGACTAAACTAGCAGGTCATCCTGCAAAGAACAATTGCTTCCCCCTTGACTAATTGATCTTATGTTGTTAGAAGGTTCATTCCAACTATATTTTGAAAAATTTCTTCACTAACAAAACCCAAGAAAAGCCCTTTCAAAGTTTTATATCAAAATGAAAAAACAATGGTGACAGCATTGCTTTCTCACGCCTCATGCTTATGTTTTAAAGTTTTTTTATTAAGTTGTGATCACTTTGATTTTTCTACCAATCAATTTGTCTAAGAATTATATAAGATGAATGTGTAATCTCTATTCAAACAGTTTTCGAACAAAATATAGTATATTATTAAAAGTTACAACCACTAATTACTTAACATGAGTGTTGAATCAGCATGCATGTGAGTCAAGCAGTCGTGTAATTTTTCCTATAATTAGAGCACAATATCTTAAAATTTCTTGTAGCTTGGAAATAGTTTTTAAGAAATCATATTGCATAAGCAAAAGGATACATAGACAAATACATAATATGGGAACCGATAGTATCTAAATTAAACTAGTCAAAATATCATTCTATGCTAGCATTTAGCATATAGACATACCAAATATTGGAAATGTAATAGATATTCTTTGAATAGAGTATCCACTACTCAATAGACAGTCTATATATAATTCTTTAAACTTTAAAAGTGCACTACTGTTTATGCTTTGGATTTAAAAGTAGGAGTACCTCTCTAGAGTTGCAACGTACTCCTTAGGTTAAAAAGTATGTACAGTTCTTTGGATTTAACCACGGGTACAAACGTTTGAACTCCTAATTTATAGTTGGGTTGCATTTTATACTTTGTATTTGTATATTGGCCAACTAAACTCAGCAAATTGGTTGATAATTCTAATTGATAGATTGCAATTTTATCATTTATTTTATTATTAATTTCCCTTATTACCTGACCTGATATGGATTAATTGTTAGATTCTACTCACTTTTGAAAATTTACATTTATTACAGGAAGTAGAATGAAAATACCACAACAAATGTTAATTTGACAGTCATCAGGAAAGAGTTCAACTAGCAGACATTCAAGAATATTTTTGAAATATCAAGATGCGACCCTTTTTGGTAATTTGTAAAAAATAGCTTTCTCAGCAAAAGGGGGGCTGGAGTCTTCTTCTTCGACAGAGGCGGACACCGTACAGGAGCAGTAGGCATTAGATAGAAATTAGAAATAGCAGACAACGAGGACTGGGGCGTCTGATCGGGCCGCAGGGGATTAGTCGGGTCCCGTAAGAATTGATTCGGACACCCCTGTGTAGACAAAAAAAAAAAAAAACAACGAGGACTACTTGGTAGCCTAGCTTTTTGACTTTTCTCTTTAGTTTTTGGGTAGCTTTACCTAGAGGCAATTAGAAAGACAAACAAATCATTCCTGTAGCTTTTCTTTTTGATGTTTGCTTTTCGTGCTTTGTGGCTCTCCTGCGGCTGCCTCGTATGTCTGGGACAATTAGAAACGATTGACTCAAATAGCTGCGGCTGGCTCATCCTTTGTAATTCGAGCAAATTGAATTCTCTCGATCAATGACAAAGGCCGCAATTGTTCCTTCTGCTTTGTGTGGGTGTTCCTCGTTAGGGATGCACTAAATTCCTTTTCTAGTCAAGAAACAATGGAGGTTTTGGTTCGTCTAAAATTGTGAGATCGATTTAATTTTATCTTTTCCTTTTATTTATTGGTATTCACATATTCTCTGATTACCGTGCTTATGGTTGTTCAATTAATTGATTGTCTTGAATCCGGATAATTAGTTGATTTGGTAATCTATTGTCAATTGGGGTATTAAATCTGTAATTGTTTAATTGCCTTGAAATAGTGACAATTGGCATGATTAGATTTGTGTCAGGAGAATATGCAGGCTAATTTAAAATAACCCTGGTAGTGCGTTATTTGGTTAGAATAGGGCTCCGTTAACATGTAAGGCAATTGGGGAATTAAATCTTACGGGCGTATCTAAAATTATTTCTCAATTAGAGCAATGATTAACGGGCGTACCTTAATCACCGACACAGTAAGGAGGGGTTGACTGTCATCGCTTGTTTGACAGTTATAACCTATTTATTAGTAAATAATTGGAATTGCCTTTGCAACGATGATCAATTAGATGAATCATTGTTGAAGTTATTTCTTGGCTAGACTTTTAATTATTATTACTCTGATTTCAGTGAATTGTCATTAAATTTTTAGTTGGCTATTTTATTTTTAGTTGAACTGCTTTAATTGCATGTCATCCTTTATACCATAACATCCCTTGTGTTACTTTGGATTTCAAAAGAGACAAATATCCCCAATCCCTGAGGATACGGCCCTACTTGCCCTGTTTATAAATTAATAATTATTTGTGAAAAAGTCATCCCATTCGGGTATATCGGATCAAGCAAACTCTTCGGAAACAGGGTGAATCAAGTAATCCATTGCACACCTAGAGTTCCTGCTACAGTACTTGGAATCGGATTTTAGTTACTTTAATTGGAAATTAGATTTATTTTTATTATTGCACAGGCATCGACAACCTGTCACCAATACACTTTCCGACATTCCTGGAATTTCCTTGACGAGGTTCTGCTATCATGAACCCTTAAAGTCATTGGTGGTCTGCTGTTAGTTCAACTTTTAGTCTTTTACCATATTCAAAAAAAAAAAAAGAATTTTAGCATTCTTTCCTCAGTACTCAAGAATCATATTACATACTTTTGGCAGAGTCTCAGGGTTTTTAGCTTCTTCAAGTTTTCTTGTCAATAATGCAAACTTTTGTCTTCTAACAGAGTCTTGCTGTTCTCAGTTTTTTCAAGATAACTTGACCTGATTTTAAGATACAATGATATCACACCTGATCTTGATTTTGTAAATTTTTGTGATTGTTTTTCAAATCATCATGTTATATTTAGCTTTCTAAGGCCCAAAATCTTGATCACTATTTTTTTCTCTTTTCTTTCAACACATGGAGTGCTCTCTCCAAAATCTTTACATGATTGACATTTTTTGGCAAAATTTCAAATATTATTGTAGTTGCAAAATTTTTATTATCAATTCTTTAGAGAAGATAAATGTTTGGACTAGCCTGATAAGGTCTAGAGCTTACCATGATGTTATATTTTATTATCCTGATTAATTGAGATGTACAGATCCCTAAAAGGAAAGACACAATTTTTTAGTTTAAAAACGTCTTGAAGGGCAAAATGAAATAGAGTAATATTAATAGGAAAAATAGGGTAGTCAATTAAAAAAATTCGTTTGGCATATTAAGGAGATAATGGTCAAAAGCTTGAAACTCGAAAGTTCTTTTTTAGTAATATCTAATGTACATATATGTTTGTAAATTCATCGAGTAATAACAGGCTAGTAATAATAGGATCTTATGATTTCTTAGATCTAAATAGAGGATTGTAATTGGCCTGATTCTTAGCCAGAATGAGTTGTTCCAGACCACGATTTGACTAATACTGCCAAAATTGAATCCTGGTACATGACGAATTTATAAGAGTAAATTGATATTTCTCCGGATATTGTAGTAAATATCTTATTTTTGCCAATGGGAAGAATCATAGATGAGCTTAAAATTGCACAAATATTGCATTGACTGAAGAAGATTTTTCTTTTCCTATTTACCTGTTGTGTTTTGAACTTTATTAAGCAATGTGCAGACTAAGGGTGTGTTTGATAAAACTGAAGTCTGAAATTTGAAATTTGAAGTCTAAATCCATTAAATTATTGAATTGTTAAATATTACATCTAATATATTTGAGTGCATATTACATTCAGTGATGAGTGAATAGCTTATCACTTAATTTTGGGAGCAAGTTTTGCCTAGAAAATTCAGTGCCACTTAATTAATTCAGATATTCAATTTTTGGTTATCAAACGGTCTGAATATGTTAAGATCAGAATCTATTAACTTTAAATACTGAATTGGATTATTAAACATGGATTAATTTTTCAGACACTGACAATGTACACACTATCAGCGTTGAATAAATAATAGCTATACAAAATTTAAATTTGAAATTCAACTTTTGCACACATGTCATGAATCAAACAGTGATAGTATATACACTGTCAGTGTATATAAGATTTACTCATTAAACATAGCCTAAGTTTGATATATTCTAAATTCTATGAGGTCTTTTTTTTGTTTTTTTTGTCTGCAACGATAGAGGCGGACATGAAGAGACCCAGAGAGAAATCGGAGGGAACTGAACCACCTACTGACCCAGACGAGTGCGCTCGTCCGATAGCCACTTGAAATGGCCTGCCACATTTAGTGGCAAATGGTGGGAGGTCAGGGTTCACCTCCCACCTCACCAAGCCTTAAGGCTTTGGTGGTGGCCACTGAGCTAAGCTTAGTGGTTAAATTCTATGAGGTCTTTAATTCGACTATTTTGTGTCCTTTGGAGTCTTGCTATTTGTGGAATCATGAGACACAATGAGTGGTAAAGTAATTTGACATACACACAGGTTGACCTAAATTTTTTAATTAAAAAAATAAATTAAGATGTCATTTGCCTCAAATAAGAAAAGAAAAATTGTGTTAGTGAGAAGAAACACATGTACCCAAAAAAATACAACTATGTACCGGAATGTTTCTGCTTAACAACATCATGTATCCTTTATGGCCATTTCATTCAGCCAAGAAAGTTATCATATAATAGAGCTTGTATTTGATAAATAGTTGAATATGATAAAAAAGTCTTTTTCATCTTAATATTGATGATGCGCATATTAAAAAATAAATGCAAAAAAAAAAAATCCTAAGAATACTTGTATTAATTCCTTTGCACTATTGAAACGTTGATTAAAAGTTGAGGATACCATTATTATGTAGAATCCAACGCTAAACGGCTGATTGTTTATTTTACTAACTGGGTTTATATTTGTTTTAAAATTTTCCAGAGGAACATCACATCACAATACTTAACTATGCTGCCTTTATTGAACAACGTTATTGGTTGATAACTATACATTTTAGAGATTCTCTTGTCACTTGATAGGTAAGGGAGTTCACTCGAAATTAGCAATGGAAGCACTTGGGAATTTGGCATTAGACAGAGGAAGGAGGTATGTCAATTTGGATGATAATCTATGGTCAGTCGAAACAAAGTTGCGAAGATTAGTCGGCCGAAAATCTGACCTCGAGTTGCAAGTGACAGATGCAGAAAGATCAGGTACTAAGAAAAGGAAAAGGGAGGTTGAGGTTTGGTTTGAGGAGGTAGCAACAATAGAAAATGAATTCGGTGCATTAAAAAAGAGCATACAAGAGGGTGGATTTATAGAAAATGCAATTAGCAGTGGGGATAGAGTGGCGAAAATGGATGCAACTGTAGAAGAACTTATTGAGCAAAGTAAGCATTTTGATGGGCTTTTGCTTGAGGCTTTTGAGAGCAGAGGTGAGCCACGAGTGACAACAAAATTATTTACAGAAAAGTTTGACAGAGGTTTGAAAGCAATCTGGGCATGGTTGGTCATTGATAGCATCTCAAGCATTGGGATTTACGGAATGGGAGGTGTGGGTAAGACTACATTGGCAAAACACATCCATAATCATCTCCTTGAGAGAACTCAATTCAAGGTTTGTTGGATGACTGTCTCTCAAGAATTTAGCATCAAAGGCTGCAAGATGACACTGCTAAACGCCTAAGGCTTGATCTGTCACACGAGGATGATGAGGATAGCAGGGCTGCCCATTTGTCCACGGAATTTGTGAAGCGGTCTGTCCTCATACTCGATAATGTTTGGCAAGAATTTTCTTTCGAAAAGATTGGAATTCCTCTTGGTGCAAACAAATGCAGAGTGATCTTGACTACTCGGTCACTACAATTATGCAACAGGATTAGCTGTCAAAGGGTATTTGAAGCTAAAACTTTGGCTACGAATGAAGCTTGGGAGTTGTTCAATCATAAACTTGACCCTAAGACAGTGCTTCATGGAGATGTGGAAGATATTGCCAAGTCCATTGTGAAAAGGTGTGCTGGTTTGCCTTTTGGTATTATCACAGTGGCTGGAAGCTTGAGAGGTGTGAGGGACATCTGTGAATGGAGAAATGCATTGGAACAATTGAAAAATGCTCAGTAGGGCATGATGAGATGGAACGAGATGTGTTTCCCATCCTGGAATGGAGTTTCAATCGCTTGAATGAATGTCAAAGGAATTGCTTCTTGTGTTGCTCTCTTTATCCGGAAGATTGTAAAATAAAAAGAAAGGAACTAATAAGACCTCTTTATTCGGGCAAAACTGATGGACAAACAGAACTCAAGGTCAAGATCAGAAGCATTTGATCAGGGTCACACGATATTAAACAAACTGATAAAAGTTTGCTTGCTAAAAAAACTGCAGATTTCACAGGAGATGACTGTGTGAAGATGCATGATTTGGTCTGAGATATGGCATTAAGGATCACAAATGGAAACTCCAAACTAACGATGAGTGAAGATGACCACGGTTCTTGGTGAAAAGCATAGGCTGGCGAGATTTAAATATATTAACACGAGAACAAGAAGAATGGACAGAAGATCTCCGTGTAGTTTCCTTTATATCAAGTCTGAGTGCAAAAATAGGAGTTCCACCGGACTGGTCACCAAATTGTCCTAAGCTTGCAACCTTGCTTCTTCGTCATTTTTCCATAAAAGGAATTCCAGATTCATTCTTTTGGCACATGTGTGGACTCAAAGTTCTGAATCGAAAACAATGCATAGGTATAACAGAGTTGCCTAATTCTATTTCAGAGTTGGTGAATCTCACTGCTTTGATTTTGGGAGGTTGTGCAGGCCTCATTTCTGTGCCACCACTAGGAAAGCTCAAGCGATTGATGGAATTGGACCTATCCGGTACTAAGATTCAGGATTTGCCTCAAGATTTGGAGTCATTGGTCAACCTCAAAAGACTTGACTTGGACCATTGTTGGTCTTTCAACCGAAAGGTAATACCGAAAGGGACATTTTCCAAATTGCACTGTCTTCAATGGCTAGTATTGCCACCCTATGGTATCGTACAATTTAATGATCCAGAAATGTTGAACCAATTAGATGATTTTATAGGATGTCTATGTTTTACTGACTCCTATAAGATCTCTTGGTGGCCAGAGCACTAGTATCTTTGTATCAAGAGCAAATTACATTTTAGTCCCCTGTGATTTTCGCAAAAATCACATAACCCCCCATGATTCAAAAAGCTATACATAAACCCCCTGTGATTTGGGTTGAACTAGCAAATAGACGGAAAACACCCACCGTGACGATTCGTGGGCAAAACGCGCTTGTTCTTCTGGTAGCAGTAGGAAACATTCCCAAATTACCCATGACCACTTTGACGCACCCAATAAAGCCTAGATGGGTGCTCCTCATCTCTTTCCATCTTCCGAAATACTTTGTAGCTGACTTTGCACTGAATGTTGGAGAAGGCAATACATTTAGTGAAGAAACCAAACCAAGATAGAGAATGAAGGAAATCTGAAGGTGAGTTCTAACATCAAGGTGCAGTCTTTTCCTTTTCCTGAAATATAACTTGAATGGATTATTAATTTTTTTTTTCAATAAACTGTAGATGTCATGCTCAAGCAATGCTGGTGGAAGTACTGAAGATCTAAGGTACCAATACCTATTTTGTTCATGTGGGAGAAAGCAGCGGTAAAAATTGTTGAATCTGACAAACCTTCAAAAGGAAAGCTATATTTTGTTTGTGCGACAAGAAGTTGTGAATTTTTCTCATGGTGCAATCCAACAAGGAGAATAAGACAAAATTACACTAGTGATTTGAATGTTACAAGGAGAGACATATTTAGTGGAGAATCAAGTATTGATAGTTCAGATTTGGAAGGCTTGCGCATGGATGGTGCTTTATATTTGAGGAAAATGAAAAACATTGAAGAAAGCTTAGGAGTCATGAAGATTTGTGTGGGTGCTTGTTTTGCTATATCTGTGCTATCATTTCTCATTTTGATGTTTAAGTGAAAATATTTCAGATGAATTGTGGCTATAAAAGTGCTGTAAATCTGATGATGAATTGTGGCTATAAAAGTGCTGTAAATTTGAACCTGTTGTGTTTAATGAATGAATGAATGAATCTGCTTTGGTAGTCAATTGATATAATGGGCAAACACGATTTCCAGTTGGTATGAACCTGCTTTGGTACTCACAGGCTTATCATCACCACAGGGTAAATCAGTGCAGAGGAATATTCAAGAAGATAATGGGATTGAAGATGATTTTATTGGTAAGGCATTGATAAACGCATATTTCTCCACAGTCAAGTCTAGGACATGAAGTTAAACAATTTCTCATCGAGACAGCACAGCCAAAAAGCACATACACGAGCTATCCAAAGTGGACATTTGAAATGGTTTAAAGCAAAAGAAAGTATCACAATTAATTTAACTACCATTATAGCTATGCGGCAAGAGTTCAAGTACAGACATAATAAGGAGCAGTAAAGGTTCAGACTAAGTTCTAAAGCAAAAAGCACACATCAAAAGCCAATTTCCAAGATGCCTCAAGCATGGAACCAAATTCTGAAGCATTGAACCAAGTTATGAATGACTCAAACTTAGACCAACTAATGAATGCAACATACCTCCTCAAGTTTTAGTGAAAGATAAATTAGCAAAACTAAACTAGTCCTTTTCATTTACCAATAAACCTTGCACATAGTCCTTAAGCTAGGTTGGGGATATATAGTTCCACATAAATTTTTGGAAGTCAAATTCAATTTCTCTCGTATGACTAACTTAACATGGGCTCACAACACTGAACTTTGGATTCATTTGACAATATAGCTGTCCAGAAGTTCACAACCAATTTTTACAAAGCAAAATAAGGTACATAAGTAGCTAATCATTAAGTCCAGTAGACACCAAGATTCAACAAAAAGTGTAGCAACAACATATTAACAACAGACGCCAAGATTCAACAGAAAGTGTAGCAACAACATATTAACAAAAAGCATTTGCAGACAAATAACTTAGTTGAATTACAAACACGTTTAGCCCTCTTAGTCCTCAAATTCTAGAAACACGTTTAGCTTTCTTAGCCCTCAAATTTCCAACACACTTGCAACTATTGGTACAAGTTTTCTGACTCTAGTTGATCTTCTAGTATCCAAAATGGGTTCAACAGCAGAAGCAGCTCTTCTAGTATCTAAAACAGGTTCAACAGGTTCATCTGTTGATCTTCTAGTGTCCAAAACAGGTTCATCAGTTGGTCTTCTAGTTTCAAAAACTGGTTTAGCAGCAGAAGTTTCACAAGGCTGCATAAATAGATAGGTTTAAGTCAGTTAAATGCAGTTAATTACAGTAATAACCATCATCATTAATAGTACTTGTGACACTGAACCCTGCTGTGAGACAAATCCAATACTTGTTGCATTTCCAGCAATACCTGTTTCATTTGCTACATCATTCCTTGCATTTCCAACGTTTGCAACATCACTACTTGTATTTCCAGCATTTGCAACATCATCACCTGCATTTCCAGCATCACTAGCTCCAGCAGGCACCTATTTTAATGGTAACAAATTAAGTACATATGACATGATATGACACTAATATAAGTACATAAGGTAACAAATTAAGTACATATGACATTGATTACAAATTAACTACTACTTACCTTATAAAACTTGGACTTTGGATGGATTGGGAATTTACAAGTCCTAGAATTATGTCCTGGCCTAAAACACTTCTTACAGTGCACAACAAGTCCTTTTCTTGTAGATGTAGTGCCTCTAACTTCATCAGCTTCTCTTCTTCTCACTTTCTTGGGTCTTCCAGGTTGCTTTCTAATCTTTGGGGGATTCACCTTTTCAGCTCCTTTTGAATCCCAATACTCTTCAAAGGGCATTGCAGCTATAGTGTAGTTATAGGTGCTCAAGTATGCTTCTTTGCTATAACAAGGATCAACATAGTGTTCAGGCTCTGATTTATTCCTTTGAATGGCAGCAATAGAATGTGAGCATGGAATCCCACTTAGTTGCCATGATCCACATGTGCATGTTCTACGACTTATATCAACAACATATACTCTAGTCCCACAATCCACTTCATACTCAGCATCCCGAGAATAATGAGCTATGCAGAACCTACTATTTAGCTTGTTCTTCTCAAGTCGTTCTTGTATGTTTGGACAAAGGTTCCCTTCATACTTTTGCATGCCTTCCCTTTTCACATTTAGCCTCTGCATGAGTTTTCTTCTCATCCACTCAAACATGGAGATGATTGTGAACTCTCTTGCTGGAAGTATGTAGGAATTAAATCACTCGTTCAAATTATTAACAAGAATATCACTCTTGCATGAGGAGCTGAAATGTGACCTGGACCATAAATGTGCAGGAATCCTGTTTAACCAACCAGCTGCATTCATAGCTTCTCCCACCTTTGGATCAGCCCTTTCCAATTCAGCCATTGCTGTCTTGAAGTCACGAAGGTTCCCAGCAGACGTAGCTGCCCAAAAGTACTCCTTCAACTCTTTCCCTTGAACTTCTGTTTGAAATTTTGATATATATGACGAAGGCAGTACCTATGCTCTGATTCAGGAAACACATCATCAATTGCACTGACTAATCCTTTTTGCCTATCAGATATGAATGTCCATGGAGCTCCATTTTCAGCACCAACTTCAATTTTCAACTCCATCAAAAACCATTTCCATGAGTCATATCTCTCGGCTTCCACTACAGCCATTGCAATGGGAAACATGTTATCATTGCCATCCCTACCCATAGCTGTCAAAAGTTGTCCACCAAATGGACTTTTTAAAAAGTAGCCATCTAATCCAATTATTCGTCGACAACCAGCTAGAAACCCATTCTTCATTGCACTTAAACTCCAGTACATTCTTTCAAATATCCCAACCTCGTTCTCATCCAGTCTAGTCACTTGCAGGACAATATGGCTACCAGGATTCCGGATCAACAAGGTAGCAGCATAATCTCTGATGACATGATACTGTCTTATATTATCCCCTTGTAGTGCCTCTCTTGCCAATCTTTTAGCTCTATAAGCCTGTCTCATGCTTATGTCCACCATAATCTCTCTCCTCACAGTCTTGACAAATCCTTCAATGGAAGAACTTGGTTCATCTCTGAACCTGTCTAAATATTTTTTGCTCAAATATCTTGCATTTGCATGATGGTTGCTGTATTCTTTTCCACACACATGCACTCCCTTTATTGATTTGATCTGAAAGGTGCTTTCATTTTGAATTGGGCTTGCCCGTATTTTCCAAGAACAACCCTTTTTGCACATGGCAATAACTTTTGCTCTTTCATTTTTTTTGTACTTCATGGTGTAGCCTTCCCTGACATTCCATTCCACAAGTGCTTCTCTAAAGGCCCGTAAGTTCTTAAATTTATCCCCAACTTTCAACTCAAAATCTGATTTTCTGAACTCAACTGCAGCATTAAAATCTCGACAACTATTACCTTAACTATTACCTTTCCCATTTCTTTCATCATCTCCCCACATAATGTCAAGTAGTTCTTCATCATCAACAGCAAATTCATTCCATTCTTCATTAGTTTTAGAACTCTCCCCTTCTTCAAATTTGTTCTCAGAAGAGCCTGGTGGTTGCAGATTCTCCATTGTATATGTCTGGTTTGCTGTTGCTGGTTCTTCATTTGTGCCTTTTGCCTGCTGCTGATTTTCTATTTCATTAGCCTTTGCTCTGTTTGCAAAAATATCCTCATCTTCTGGTCCTTCTAATCCCTCTTTCAACCACTCAGGCTCTTCTAAATTATCAGATGTAGCATCACCGTACTCATCTTCATTTTCAGGCTGTTTTTCAACTTCATCTTGCTTCTCTACAGCTTTTTCACCTTTTTCCTTTGCTAAATTAGCCTCTGCTTTGCTGTGCTTTTTGTTTCTAGCTAGCTTGGTTTGTCTTCTCACTGACTTCTTGACTATCTGTTTCCCCTTTCTGTTTGCTAACTTTTTTGGGGTATCTTTATCAGATGTCACATTTTGTGCTCCACTATGTGGGGCATTAGTGGGGCCACTTTTACCATGACTTTTTACTCCAACTGAAGCAACTTCACTAGGCATTTCATCACGCAATTCAGCATATATGTTGATAACATCTACTCCTTCATGTGCAGTTAACATTAACTCTATTTCTTTATCTCCTTTGATTTCAGGAGCTCCAGCATACAACCCACAATTTGGTATTTCAAAATATAGGTTCACATTCGAGGCATCACCATACCTACTATACAATTTACACAACATATCCCTGGACAATTTTCTTGTCTCACAATTTTTAAATATGACAACATTGTTACCAGTATAGACAGTTTCTGGTTCCCATATGAATATACCACCGAAATGCAATTTTATAGTAATTCTTTTTGAAGTTGTCATTTTTTTCAAAGCCTGCATTAGAAATAGTGAAACACATGATAAGAAAAAAAAAACACAATCTGATTAAGAAAAGGACATTTAATAGATTACACACTTCAATGAAAACACATGATTACAAAAAAATACAATCTGATTAAGAAAAGGACAAATTGCATATCGCATACTTCCATGAACCACATATTGCATATCGCATACTTCCATGGACCACATGACGGCCAACAAGCCGACAAACAAAAATTATTCAATGTCCAAATTGCCAAAACTTTATTAGCAGCCAAATCACTCTATATTATTGAAAATCAAGCCACCCAAATTTGACACTAATCAACAAATCTCAAACTAACAAAATCATATTCTACCCATGTTTAGTTGAAATTACGGTGATTTTAGAACTCCCGAATGCAATTTTTTTTACCCTAATCTTAATGCATAAGTTCAATTCTAGTCGATAAAATACTCTATGCTTAAATATGATAATACAGGTTGTCCCAAAGCAGCAAAATTTTAAATTAATCAACGCTTAAGCAAAATAATCACTGATTTATTAATTTTCCAATGCCCGATAGTTTCTGTTCAAAAACCATGCAAGTGCATCTTATATGCTAAACTGATGTCAAAAAACTTACCAGATGCAACAATAGCTTTCGTGATACTCTTTCACAACTACTTTTTGGTCTTCAATGGTAGATCTACGGTTTTAATTTTGTGGGTTAATTTCTCTCCTTCATTCGGCGGTCATGTTTTTCTCTCCCTTTCTCACGACAAAAACCAGAGCAAGGGAGAATCTGACTCATCTGCTTCCTTTTTGTATTTATATTAGGGTAATTTGGACATTTTGCCCATAAATCGTCATGGTGGGTGCTTTCCATCTATTTGCCAGTTCAACCCAAACCACAGGGGGTTTATGTAGAGTTTTTTGAATCATGGGGGGTTATGTGGTTTTTGCGAAAATCACAGGGGACTAAAATGTAATTTGCCCTTGATTATATCATTACTATTCAAATCCAATCCAATGTATGTAATCATTGTTTAGAGGGAAATTTAAGCATCAACAAAACTAAAACCAAATTTTGCTTACACTTAATCAAATAAAATTGGTGATACTTCTAAAGAGAGTATAGACCTAGACAGAGATAGATAAAAGTTTTGTCCACCCTCTTTACTCATTCTTGTAATCGGCAAGTAGGCACAACCTTTAAATGCTTTGCTCTTGAGGTTACTAAGCCAAAAGCCTCAGACATATCCAGATCAGTTGGCTGAATGTTATCTGCAAGTTCCCAATTGAAGCAATGCACCAACTGTGCCAGCACAAAACGAACAAGGAGGAGCCCCAACTGCAAACCAGGGCAACTTCTTCTGCCTGAGCCAAATGGTATGAGCCGAAAATCTTGGCCCCGAAGGTCTATATTGCTATCCTTGAATCTTTCAGGGTTGAAGGTCTCAGGATCAGGCCAGACATTTGGATCGCGTCCGATTGTGTATGTGTTTATGATGATCCGCGACTTCTTCTGAATGTGGAAGTCATCAACTGTGCAATCTTCCATTGACTCGTGGGGGAGCAATAGTGGGGCCACAGGATGAAGCCTCATGGATTCTTTGATAACCATGTCCAAATATTCTAGGCCTTCAACGTCTGATTCCTCTACAATCCTCTCCAATCCGACTTTTTCTTCCAATTCTTTCTGGAGTTTTCTCATTGCCTCAGGATGCCTGAGGAGTTCTGAGATCGCCCATTCAACTGCCGTGACTGAGGTGTCCATTGAGGCTACAAGCAAATCCTGTGTAGTTGAGGTAAGGAATTGGCAGAGTTAGGCATAATGTCAAGATCAAAAGAGGCGTCAAATTTGTCTTCATTTGTTGCAAGGATTGCAATTATTTGATTTAGCTATGAAACAATCCCTTTCTCAACAGACAAACAAAGGAGAACCTCAGAAAATAACGCTGGTATTATTTTGAAGAAAGTAAGAACACAGAATTCCAGATCAAGTTTTAAGGTGCAAAGTTTAGTTATTTGAATTTGTTTAGTCCAGTAGTTATAACTAACCGAAAATTTTGTTGAAAAAGCTAATAACAAATTCAACAAGCAATACAAAAATCTGGTGCTGTCAGCAACGTATATGAACAATAATCCAGCAAACCAGAAACGGTATAAAACATACCAACAAGATGGCTTTGACATGACTACGGTCGAACTCAAACTCAGCTTCTCCAGATTGCATAATTCCCATCATGATGTCTACAAAGTCCTTGGTTTGCTTGTGCTCCTGAGAATGTAGATGCTCATCAATGATTTTCTCAAAAAATTTATCAAACACCTTGGCAAGATCCTTAAACCGGCGTGTAAGTCCCTGAAGGTCAAGCAGACCAAGTAGAGGAAAGTAGTCACCGAGGTTTGGCATGGCCGCAACATGAAGTCCTTCTTGAATAACATCTCTAAACCCCCTATCATCAAAATCCTTGTCCATATATTTCTTCCCAAATATCATCAAGCAACTCATATTTGCACCCAAGGAAGAAATTGCTGCACTAAGGTCAACAGCAGCACCATCTGAGGCAGCCTGTTTGAGTGATTTAACCAATGTTCCAACCTCTTCTCTTCTCATCGGCAGAAATGAATTGATTTTGTGGCTACTGAGCAGCTGCAGAATGCAAAGCTTACGCATGTTTCGCCAATACGGTCCATATTGGCCGAACGTCAAGTTCCTCTGCTCATAACTAACGTACCAAGAAGCTTCATGATAAGGCCTACTAGCAAAAACCTGATCGTAAGTCTTGAGAAACTTTTCAGCTGCTTCAGGGGATGAGACAATAATTGCTGGGACATAACCGAATCGCATGTACATTAAAGGGCCATGCTTTTTGGCTAGTTTTGCCAAATCATGGTGAGGATTCTTGCCTAACAGATGCAGATTTCCTATAACAGGAAGCCCTTTTGGACCTGGAGGAAATCTCTTTTTCTTCTTCATCAAGAACAAGTCTTGAAGAAAAAACCAGACTGCAGCCAAGGCTAGAGCTGTCGATAGCCAATGAATGCTCATCATCTTTCTCAGTTTGCTTAATGGTATTCTAGTGCTTCTTTTTCTGATCTAAGAATAGGCCTCACAGCAGCTATTTATGTCTAGTAGTAGTATTGGATAGCTATGTGTAAAGGGTGATAATCTGACGGTTGTGAATGGAAATTACAACATTTCTAAGCAGATAGACAAGAATATGAAATCTCTAAAATCAACGAGCTGAACTATCTTTTAACTTATCTCTATTGCTAATCGTGGCGTCGCTTAATTAATATATGATTTTCTTATATACACTCCCTGAGGTAAAGGGTATCAAATATCAATCTCCATACCAGATACAGCCGCCTTCTCTGGTGCTTTTGCAGATATTTTTTGGGCAAGTTGTGTTGATGTCAACCCCGCGCGTTCAAGGGAAGTGACATCGAACTGATTTCGATGATATGGTCAATTGGGTCGTGCAAATTTTTTTTCTCAAATATAAAAAAATAAGAATAAAAAGAAATTCTTGAAGTTTGATGCTGTTCAATTTGAACCGCTACTTATTAAAGTAGAATTTACACCACTTCAATTCAATTCACAAATTTGTCAAGTAGTCTGGTGACTCAATTCCAAGACCAGACCACTTATGTGATATTTTATTGTGCTACATTCCATTGTGATCATACATTGAAAATGGTCCAAAACCTTGCCGTAAATTTTTTTTTCCATTTTTTCAAATTTTTGCAGACTGTTGTCATAGAGAAAAATTGATAATTCTTGCGATCTGGCCTTATAAAGATTATGTATGAATAAATTGCAGATGAACTTGTAGATTTTTCAACTCTAGCCGTCCGAACAGAATGTGGTGACATTGTGGCTGATTGCAACCCGTCAACTGTCACAATTCTGATAGTTTGTCCTTTTGTTTTTTGTTTTTTTTTTTGTTTTGTAGAAACGGTAATTTCTATTCTATATTATAGGTAACGGACATACTTAAAATGGTCAATGAAGAATCATAAGGAGATTGAATCATCACCAGACTAAATGAATGGCTATGCATCCACTTATAAAACTTTCAAAAACTAGGAGAAGAGTGCAAGTTAAGAAATTTAATCCCTTATCCTACATTCAATGAGAGCTTTAAGTCTCTTCTTGGTAGCCAACTCAGTTGGACTGAAATAGTTACATGTTAGTTTGCCATTTCTGTCATCGTAGCTAGGCTGATTTAGTTACATGTGACATAGTTTGCCATTTCTCTCATTTTTTATGGATTACGTCATTGCATATGTCTCTATTGATCTATTGATTACAAAGATAAAGAAATCAACCATGTTTTTTCCCCTTTTTTAGACAAATAAAGTGGTAGTGGTATTCTAATAGTTTGGATATCAAATTTTTTTAAATAATATTTTGTTTGTATCATAAAAATATTTTTAAATCCACCTTTTTATTTCACATATATCATATCACAAAAGTACTACACTAATTATTTCAAATAATACTCTATCCAAACAGAGAACAAGTATTCTATCACTGCTAACTTCGTTAGGCATCACCGCTAATTTTAAATAATACTCTATCCAATATGATGGTAGTTCCATTTTAAAATTCTATCACTGCTGACTTTGTTAGGCATCAAGGACAAGAATCATTGCAAGACCAAGAATTTGTCCCACCAAGTCTAAAATGTCATTAGATGGAAACTGCTCTCACGAGTTCAGTTTTGTCCAACTAATTGATACAATGCTTCCAACTTTTGGAATAAATTTGTATAATTTTGATATAAATTTAAATTTATCAACTCATACAACTAATTTTACACCATTGCTATATGAGTTTATACAAAATATAATAAGAATTATACAAACAGGGTTTGAACCAGACAGAATTCAATTTGTAAACCCGAATCGGTTATTCGACAGCCAATCATACCTATCAAAAACTTTAAAAGGGCTTAGCTAATTTTCCCCGGATCTTATCCCACTTAATATTTGGGAAAGTTGTTGATTAAAAAACAAACAAATGAATACATTTCCATAATGTAACTGGATAATCGAATTAACAAAAAAAAATTAAAAAAATCTACTTTTACAGTTCCTGAACTAGAATTGGAGTCCACAATCTTTATTCATTTGTGCAATCGGTAAGCAGGCACTACCTTTGAATGCTTAGCCCTTGAAGTTACTAAACCAAAAGCCTCAGACATATCCAAATCGATTGGCTGAATGTTAACTGCAAGTTCCCAATTGAAACAATGCACCAACTGTGCAAGCACAAAACGCACAACAGTGAGCCCCAACTGCAAACCTGGGCTAATTCTTCTGCCTGAGCCAAATGCTACAAGTCAGAAATCTTGTCCGCGAAGGTCTATTACGCTATCCTTGAATCTTTTGGGGATGAAGGCCTCCGGATCAGGCCAGACATTTGGATCACGGCCAATTGCGTATACATGATTCGTGATTTTTTCTGAATATGGAAGTCATCAACTGTGCAATCTTGAATTGACTCGTGGGGGAGCATTATTGGTCCAACAGGATGAAGCCTCATTGATTCTTTGACAACCATGTCCAAATACTCCAGGCCCTCAAGATCTGATTCCTCAACAATCCTCTCCAACCCGACATTCTCTTCCAGTTTTTTTTTGGAGTTTCCTCATGGCCGTTGGATGACTAAGGAGTTCTAAGATGTTCAACTGCTGTCACTGAAGTGCCCACCGAGGCTACAAGCATATCCTGTTTTGATGAGGTTAATAAATGAATGAGTAAGAAAAATGAAGATAATTGTCACAGAGACTGCAATCATTTGATATAGGCATGGAAACGAACCCTTTATCAGCAGACAACAATAAAGAAATGATCAACACCAATGAAAGTAAGACCAGCACTGCTGTTCTGAAGAGTTAAGAGCAATAGCACAATAATTCAGCAAATAACTATTTCTTGAAATTTTATTAGTCCAGAGATTATGACAAGCTGAAAGTTTTGTTGAAACAATAAAGACAAAATTCAACAAGGTTAAAATAACCAGCTATTACCAGCTATGTATGTGAACAATAATTTAGCAGATAAGAATTTAGAGCAACCCACTTACAAACAAAACAGCTTTGACATGACGACGGTCAAATTCGAACTCAGACGTTCCAGACTGAATAATTTCCATCATGATGGCCACAAAGTCCTTGGTTTGCTTCTGCTCCTTGCATTCAAGATGCTCGTCAATGATTTTATCAAAAAAATCATGGAACACGTTAGCCTGAGCCTTAAATCGACGAGTAAGTCCCTGAAGATCAAGCACACCAAGCAGGGGAAAGTAATCACAGATATTAGGCGTCGATCCAACGTGCAATGCTTCCTGAATGACCTCTCCAAAACCCCTATCATCAAAATCCTTTTCCATGTACCTCTGTCCAAATATCATCAAGCAACTCATATTCGCACCTAAGGATGAAGTCAAGCCACTAAGATCAACAGCAGCACCATCTGAAGTAGCCTGTTTCAGTGATTTCACCAATGTTCCCACCTCTTCTTTTCTCATTGGCCGGAATGAATTGATCTTGTGGCTGCTGAGCAACTGTAAAATGCAAAGCTTACGCATGTTTCGACAATACGGACCATATTGGCCGAAAGTCAAGTTTCTCTACTCATAAGCCATGTACCAAGAAGCTTCGTGATAAGGCCTACTAGCAAAAACTTGATCATAAGTCTTTAGAAACTTTTCTGCTGCTTCAGGGGATGACACAACGATTGCTGGAACACGTCCAAAACGCAAGTACATTATAGGGCCATGTTTTTTGGCCAATTTCGCCAAATCTTGATGAGGGTTCTTCCTCAGTAGATGCAGACTTCCTATAATCGGAAGTCCTTTTGGACCTGGAAGCAACCCTCTCCTCTTCTTCATCAAGAATAAATCTTGAAGAAAATAGCAAAGTCCAGCCAAGGCTAGAGTTGCCCATAGCCAATGAATGCTCATCATCATTTCAGCTCTCCAAGCAGCACAAACTGTTAGGAAATTGATGACGGAATGTAAAGAGACAAATTGGATTGGAGTATCTTATTTTGTCTATTGTATTCCATATTCCAATTTAGTTAAGTTTACCATTTTTTCCTTCTTTGGTGTTGTTCGAGTTGTCCTTTTCAGCTTTTTAACTAATTTGTTTGTCCACTTTGTATCATTTACCCTGTTTTGGTTTAGTGTTTGTTTACATGTTCCAAAACTATATATAACGCACTCATGATTTGGATTAAAATATCAAAATAACAGAATTTGCAATTCATAACGAAATTAACTAAAATGTCAAAAATTCCCCTATATAAAGTTAAAAATTATTTATTAACCACAGAAGGATTTATGTATTAAAAACCATAAGAGAGTTATATGATAAGACACTAAATCATAAGAAGGTTATATGGTAAAATATAAAATCATATGGAGTTAAAGTGTCATGCATATTATATTTACATATTTTAGTCATTTCAATCATTTTAATTTTAAACAACGGTAATTTTGACATTTTAATAAGTTCTGTTACGGATGATCATTTCCGCCACTTTGACACTTTAATTCAAACTATGAAGGAATTATATATAGTTTTTAAAAATATAGGGGGTTATGTGACAATTATCTATACCACTGGAAGATAAAATGTAATTTGCTCTTTAATTATTGGCATTTAGTTTTAGGGAGTTTTTTACTTTCAGTTTGAGGGTTTTTTTTTTTGGCATGCTCTTAATTAGAGGTGTCAAAATGGGTGACTTGGGCGGGTTTGGGTTGGGTAAAATGGGTAATGGGTATAAATGGGTTGTATAAATGAGTCAACCCATTTATACCCATTTAATTAGATGGGTATAAATGGGTAAGTCAAAAAATGAATTGGGTAACCCAATTACCCATTTATAACTCATTTATTTTAATTTTTTGTAAATTTATTTAAATTCATTTTTGCAAACTAAGTTAACAATTTATACCGCTCTTTGTACCCATCATTAGTTTTAAATATTTACTTATAATGTTCAATAAGCTTAATTACCAAATTTTTTTCATTTATACTCTATTTCACAAAATTACATATTATTTAATAATTGAATAATAAGAATATAAAAATTTGAACTAAGTACTATAAAAGTTAATATAAAAATTTAATCCAAAAATTTTTAACCCCTAACATTTTTTCCATATATAAATTTAAAATTTCATTTTAGAAAGATAAGAAAAGAGGCTCAAATTTATCATAAATTGGTAATGCCAAAAAATGAGCAAGTTAACAAACTAAGAGAAAACAAAATAATAAAATAAAACCAACAAATAATAATAATAATGAAACAAAAGTAGTTAATATTATGACAAAATGAAAAATCTGAAAAAAAAAGTGGGTGGGGGAAAAGAAGAGATTTAGGGAAAGAGAATTTTAAATGGGTTAATTGGGTTTGATGGGTTACCCAATAATACCCATTTAGTAAATGGGTATTATTGGGTAACCCATTTATATCCATATACAAAAATTTAAGATACCCATACCCATCTATTCATGGGCGGGTATGGGTAAATTTATTTAAGTGGGTTGATTTGCCAACTCTACTCTTAATGATGAATTTTAATTGTTTCATTGTATTATTTCAGTTACAAAACAACTTTTGTGACAGTTAATTAACGTGATTGATATTCATTCCGTCATCATTATTGAAATGCGTTTTACAACTATTTTTATGGATAATAGTTTTAGGTAATACAAACTACAACAATTAATACTTATATTACTTGCACTTCCATACTCATGATACATTTATAGGGAGTACAGATGGCTATAAATAGACATATAGATATAAATAGATTGATAGATATAGGTAGGTAGACAGATATATTCAAGGGCCTAACAATGTACAAGATCAAATAAATGTGTGACATACACTTTAGAAAGATGTCATTTCAGTCAAGATCTAATATTCAATTAGCAAGAGAGAGGAATTCGTACCACTTCACTTGCCATTTGACTTCTTTTTTTTTTTTGCCATTTGATCTAAATTCTCAGTGTAGACACCAAATTTTTTCAAAAAAATTTGCTAATTTTTATTGTATCTTATTTTTTATATTATTGATTAAGTAATCATTTTTATTTATGTTATTTTGTAGAAAAGGAAGAAGAAATGGAATTTTAAAATATTCTTCATTTTTAGTCCAATCCAAAAGAAAAAAAAATTCAACTAAAATCCATATGAAAAAAATTCGAACAAAATCCATGCAACAACCCAAAGCAAACCCACCAAAAAGCCTGAAGATATAAAACAAGAGAAGGCCCATTTGGCCCAGCTTCATTTTAAAAAAAAAAAAATCTTCTTCACCCGACGAACACGCGCGCGTTTCTTCACCTGAATTTGCAACAACGAAACCACAGGCCTGTTTGGAAGTGAGTTTTTTGGCCAAGTTTTTTACCTACTAGTTTTTTAACAACTTTAGCTACAGGAACCCAAAAAAACTTATCAAATTTTTTAACCTACACACTTCAAAATATTTAATACACAAAAAACTACTATCTTTTCTTCTTCTTTCTCCACCACCCCATCCACCATACCTTCATCGCCGGCCACCACCTCCGCCACCGTTTCCGGCGCCGGCCACCTATTCCGGCGCCGGCGTTCCTTTTTTTTTCCCTTCCTTTCTCCCTCCCTCTCTCCTTCCTTGAAAACCTCCCCTTCTTTTAAAAACCCTGTTCAATAACCACTGCTGATCAAGAAGCCTTACCATAACCACTGTTGCCCCTTCCATCACATGGCCAGAAGTTAACAAATGCAAAATTGGAGCATGCCATATCTTCACATAGCCAGATGTTGGTGGGGATAAGTCATGGAGTTCAGCAAACTGGTTCTCTCCCAAGAAATTAGGCAGAGGGGAAGGGGTGGCGGGGCAGAGGGGGAATGGGCAGCTTGCTTCCACTGGTGGCGGGCGGGGCTGATTCACTGAGCCTATCCGCCCGCAATCCGTATGGGACGTCTTCCTCTGAGCTGGTGAGGGAAGGAGGAAGGGGCAGCGGGGGTGGCGGGGAAGGGGTGGTGGGCCAGAGGGGGAAGGGGCAGTGGGAAAGGGGTGGCGGGGTAGCGGGAGAAGGGGCAGAGAGGGAAGGGGTGGGCGGGGCAGAGGGGGTGGCGGGCAGCGGGGGAAGGGGCACAGGGGATGGGGAAGGGGCAGGGCAGAGGGGTGGCGGGACAGCGAGGGAAGGGCTGGCGGGGGGAGGAGAAGGGGCAGAGAAGGTGGCGGGGGGAGGTGGTGGCGTGGCAGCGGGGAGAGGGGGCTGGCGGGGGAAATGCAGAGGAGAGGAGAAGGGGAAAGGGAGGAGAGAGGGTGGCGGGAGGGGAAAGGAAGAAGAAGAAGAAGAAGAAGAAAGAGAGGAAAGAAAAGAAAAAGGAAAAAAAGAAAAAGAAAGAGAAAGAAAAAAAAGAAAAGGAAAAAAAAAAATTCACCTTACAAAATTTTTTATCTTACAAAAAACTTCTACAAAAAAATTTTTCACCTTACAAAAACTTCTATAAAATTTTTTCAAAAACTTCTACAGTGCACTACAGTAAAGTTTTAGACAAACTCCCAAAAAACTCAGGTTCCAAACAGGCCCCACAATACCCAAAAAAATAGCTGAATTTTTTTGATGCAACCATCCAAAAACCTACCAAGAAACAGCTGGCAAAACAATCAAATGGATCAAAAACAGCCACATAAACCCATTTTCTTTTTTATCCCAACCATTCATCTTAGATTTTAGGGTTTTGTCCCTTATAAATAGAAAATAATGCAGCTTTTAGAGAGAGGAGATGGTTAGGAAAGTCGGCTAAGCATAAGGGAGAGAAAAAGGAGAAAAACAAGAGATTTTTTTCTTAAAAAAAAAAAGAAGAAAAACAGCAAAACAGGGCTGACAAACCAGCCATGTTCGTCTCGTTTTTGGACTTCATCCGAAGTCTATTGAGCGAGATCTTTGTTGTGCACTATCTACGATTGTAGGGGAGCAACTTTCATTTTGAAAATTTCCTGAAAAAATACCTCTAAATCCCTCGAATTCAAGCACAAAGTTGACAGTTCATTAGCACTTGAATTTCTGTAGCTAGGTCGAGTTTGCTTCGATTCATGAAGGTGGGTGTGTTTTCTTGCGATTTCCCATGTCTACTTGAGTTCAACATCATCCCTAGGTAACTATGGCATCCTTCCTTGGTTGATTTAATGTTTTGCATGTGATTTTAAACCATTACATGAGTTTCCATAGGTTTGAGTCTTAGATCTCATTCTTCTCATGATTTGCGGTGTTTCATGGATTTGTTTGATATTGAAATGAACTCATGAGACTGTGAAGAGCATGTTTATGTCAAAATCCGATCTTAAACCCCCTTAAAAATGACTTCCAACGAGATTCATGACCGAAATTTTTTCAGATCCCGACGGGCTGACCCGTCGAAATCTTCATCCTCTTTCTGCTTTTGTTTTTCTCATTTTTCTTTGTTTTGTTTGTTGTGATTTGATCTTTCAAAACTAGTTGAGTTGAGGTTATTTATGTTTGTGGGCTAAGAAACGGGCTAATGTTTATTTTTTTGCTTAGATTTATGGTTGGGCTACGAAATTCAATCCCAATACTTTTGTTACGTTTAAGTTTGGTAGAATAAGTTGGGTCGGGATGTTTTCCTTAATGATACAATTTGGTTTAATTTTCTCGGGCCAAATGGCCCAACAAGGTTTTTGTATGCAATTTTGGCAAATTAGAAATGAAATTTGCAATTTGGCCCCTAATCTTTCAAATAATGTTATCGTAACCCTAAATTTTGAATTTATTTCACTTAGTTCCTTAATTTAATTACATGTTGGTCCCTAAACTTTTTTTTTACTTGATTTTGACCCTTAATTTTTTTTAAAAAAATTTTAACCTTGAAAACCTTCTAATTTTTGAAATTTAGTCCCTAATGGTTTTTGTTTTCTTAATTACAATTGTTTATCTTTTTTTAATTGTTAATCATGCTTCATTTAAATGCATCTAATTTGTAAATGTTAGGGATTTTTATATTTATTCACATTTTTTAAAAATAATAAGGTGAATTTGCTATATGTTTACATTTTCTTTTAAAGTGTTATCAATTAAATTGGTGCCTTGATCATTTTGTTGGTTTTGGAGTAAAGTAGGGTAAACTCTATCTCATTTAACCACTATTTCAAGGGAGGTACCCTCTATTATTCTTTAAACTCTTTTTATGTGCTCCTATGTGTTTTTTATGTGTGATTGTATGTTTTATGTATTTTTATTTACTCATTTCATCCATTCTTAGATTTTATTTATTATTTAATTTGAATGTTTATTTGAATGGCATTTAAATGCCAAATTGTAATAGATAGATCGTACCCTCTTGTGCAAGAAATGCAATTAGATAGGCAATGTAACAGCTAATTTTTGTTGTTTGCAAAAAATGTAATTAGTTAAATAAATGTAATAGATAGATTTATTATTGTCAAAACTCCTATTTTAGATTGTAGTTATGACTCTCAAATGTAATGGTTAGTTTTTTATTTGTTTGCATGCTTGTGTGCTTATACGTTCTTTCGCTTGCTTAGGGTTTTTGTTTTTAGATATTATATTTTATGTGTATTGTGCTCTATATGTTTTATTTATTTATTTATTTTATTTATACTTTATATGCTTTATTTATTTATTTATAATGAATACATGACGTTACCACATTAGTCCAATGCTAGTTGTGACTTTTCTCCCGATTTCTCTCTAGTCCAACGCTAGCAATAACTTATAGAAAATGAGTTAGTCCAATGTTAAATCCTTTAGACCGTTTACATGATAGATTCATACTTTATATGATATTTATTGTATTTTATGCATTTTTTTCATTTTTAGGGTATTTCGATTTACATGATATATCCTCTATATGAATCCCTTATCCCTGCATGCGCAAACCATGTTATTTAGACTTGCATTTCATGTAAGTAATTAGGGAATAGGTTAGTTCATTTGCTTGCATAAGTTAGAAGAATCACCCTTCGAATAAGGGAAATAGACGAGTATGATTTTTTTTAGCCTTAACATGCTCCTATTCATCTCTATAAGAAGAAAAATTGAGTCACAAATTTTAGTTCCCTGTACCCATCATGTTTCATTCCATTTTCTTTGGTCACTTATACTTTTGTAAATAATTTAATGTTCTTTTTTTCAAATTTCATCTTTGCATATTCGTGATCTTTTCAAGAGATTATTTTGGACTATGCAATTAATACGATTGATACCAATTAGATCTTGAATGGACATTTTATCCCTTTCGATATCCTTTTTTAAGTTTAGGTTTGCATCTATATAGAAAGCATCCAAACGTGATAAATTTAAGGGTTAGATTAGGAAAATTTTGACTAAATCTTGCAACTAGTTTAGATTAGATTGAAAGGGTGCCTTAACTTTGAATCAATCAAACCTTTACCTTTCTTTTCTTCAACCGTGATTCCCGAACTCATTTTTTATTATTTTCAAAGATCTGGTATTGTGAAAAAGGGATTTATTTTTATTTTGTTAAAAACATTTTTGGGTGACTTGGTACACTTGAATTTGATACCAAGTGGCAATTTTTATTTTCTTAAAAACCCTTTTAGACTAAGTTTTGAGCCCAAACCGTTGCATTTTTTAAGGTCCATATCTTTATTTTCTAAAATAAAAAAAAAACTCATTTTTCTTACACTTTTCCTTTTATTTAAATTTGGGGCGCGACACTCAGCTCGCACTTGAATGAAATAAAATTAACCATCTAAGATGTACCATTAAGTCAAATTTAGATGAGAAGGTAGAAAACTCAATTCATATCCTGGCTTGCAAGTTCAAGGAAAAATGTTTATTAACTAGTATATTGTAATATTTTTATTGTGTTAAAGGAAGCAGCTTCTTTAGAAAGAGATGGAAACAAAAGTAACAAAATTGACAAATAGGCAAATGTTTGTGTCATCTATGAATTGAAAAGAAGCAACCAGAAAAACGTTAAAGAAGACACAAAAGTGCATGCAAAGTCTTGAATTAAGTATGCCTTGCTAATACGTCTTTGTTAACATTTTCAGAAACTAATGATAGCTCACATATCTTACACGTGATTATTATTAGAAAAGAAAAAACTTACATGTGATTATATTATTCAAAAATATAATATTCTTTTAGATATTAAAATTGTGGAATTCCGATTGTTAACATCATAATATAAATTGCTATGTTTCTATTTTCTTTAACCAATTATTTTTCAAAATATTATTTGAAAGTACAATTATAGATCAACCTTTTCAAAACTTTTCTTTACTGAACTGTTTAGATATTTTGTCACTTTAACCCTAAAACATCAAATATTGATAGTACTGCACTTATATATCAATACAATGTTTAAGGTAGAAGTGACAACCGAATGGAAAATTTAGCTTATATTCACTATTGAGGGCGCCTTTTCTTTTTATACTATTGTTTTGGTATCTGCATCAAATGTTTTTGTCTTTCCAAGGGATTTGAGTGACCTAAATTTTTTCTTTTTTTTATGTCATTTAATTTGAAATTTTCAACTTTGTGATTAACTTCTTGTTGTCCTTTATGTCATTTTATAATTTTTATTTAGTGAATTTTTTTCCATTCTATTTTTTTTCTATTAATGATGGGTTATAAATGTTTCATAGTGCTAGTTCAATTAGAAGTATATTGCAGCCTTCATTTTTCTAATGGTTAACATGATTGATAGGGCAAATTACCATTAGTCCCCATGTGGTTTTATCTATTGCCACATAATCTCATAATATTTCAAAATATCTACTTTACTCCTATATGGTTTCATGTAAACTAGAAATTTAGAAGAAAATAGCCTTTATAACATCATTAATTGAAATATTAGTAGTGCCCTTACTTAAATGCTCGATCAAATGATGACTTAACCACTTTATACAAAATCATAAAGGGATTATGTAGATAAATGCCAAAAACACAGAAGGATAAAGTGGATATTTATACAAATCATAGGGGATTTAAATGGATAATAAGATTTGATCACACACACTTTTAGTGCACGTGTGATCTGATCGCGGTAATTAATTATGCATTTTATTCATTTTACATTTTACATAAAACCACAAAAGAATTAAGTGGTTATTTTGGAATCCTAGAGGAGTCATCTGTCGTTATGCAACCATAGGGGATTATATGTAATTTATCCTTGATTATGTCATTACTATTCAAATCCAATGCAATGTATGCAATTATTGTTTACAGGGAAATTTGAGCATCAACAAAACTAGAACCAAATTTTGCTTACGCTCTCAATCAAATAAAATTTGTGATACTTCTAAAGAGAGTATAGCTAGACAGACATATAGATAAAAGTTGGAGCCCACACTGTCTACTCATTCTTGTAATCGGTACGTAGGTACAACCTTTAAATGCTTTGCTCTTGAGAGTACTAAGCCAAAAGTCTCCGACATATCCAAATCAGTTGACTTTATATTATCTGCAGGTTCCCAATTGAAGCAATGCACCAACTGTGCCAGCACAAAACGAACAAGGAGGATCCCCAACTGCAAACCAGGGCAGCCTCTTCTGCCTGAGCCAAATGGTATGAGTTGAAAATCTTGCCCCCGAAGGTCTATATTGCTATCTTTGAATCTTTCAGGGATGAAGGTCTCAGGATCAGGCCAGACATTTGGGTCGTGTCCAATTGCGTATACGTTTATGATGATCCTTGATTTTTTCTGAATGTGGAAGTCATCAACTGTGCAATCTTCCATTGACTCATGGGGAAGCAATAGTGGGGCCACAGGATGAAGCCTCATGGTTTCTTTGATAACCATGTCCAAATATTCAAGGCCTTCAACGTCTGATTCCTCTACAGTCCTCTCCAATCCAACTTTGTCTTCCAACTCTTTCTGGAGTTTCCTCATTGCCTCAGGACGCCTGAGGAGTTCTGAGATCGCCCATTCAACAGCCGTGACTGAGGTGTCCATTGAGGCTACAAGCAAATCCTGTGCAGTTGAGGTAAGGAATTGGCGGAGTTAGGCATAATGTCAAGATCAAAATAGGTATCAAATTTGTCTTCATTTGTTGCAAGGATTGCAATTATTTGATTTGGCTATGAAACAACCCCTTTCTCAACAGATAAACAAATGAGAGCCTCAGAAAAGGACGCTGGTATTATTTTGAAGAAAGTAAGAACACAGAATTCCAGATCATGTTTTAAGGTGCAAAATTTTGTCAACTAACGACAGATTTAGTTATTTGAATTTGTTTAGTCCAGAAGTTATGACTAACCGAAAATTTTGTAGAAAAAAACTAATAACAAATTCAACAAGCAATACAAAAATCTGGTGCTATGGGCTACGTATATGAACAATAAAGCAGCAAACCAGAAAAGGTATAAAACATACCAACAAGACGGCTTTGACATGACGACGGTCGAACTCAAACTCAGCTTCTCCAGATTGCATAATTCCCATCATGATGTCTACAACGTCCTTGGTTTGCTTGTGCTCCTGAGACTGTAGATGCTCATCAATGATTTTCTCAAAAAAATTATCAAACACCTTGGCAAGATCCTTAAACCGGCGAGTAAGTCCCTGAAGGTCAAGCACACCAAGCAGAGGAAAGTAGTCACCGAGGTTAGGCGTGGCCCCAAGACGAAGTGCTTCTCCAATGACATCTCTAAACCCCCTATCATCAAAATCCTTGTCCATATATTTCTTCCCAAATATCATCAAGCAACTCATATTTGCACCCAAGGAAGAAATTGCTGCAGTAAGGTCAACAGCAGCACCATCTGAGGCAGCCTGTTTGAGTGATTTAACCAATGTTCCAACCTCTTCTCTTCTCATTGGCAGAAATGAATTGATTTTGTGGCTACTGAGCAGCTGCAGAATGCAAAGCTTACGCATGTTTCGCCAATACGGTCCATATTGGGCAAAAGACAAGTTCCTTTGCTCATAACTAACGTACCAAGAAGATTCATGATAAGGCCTACTAGCAAAAACTTGATCGTAAGTCTTGAGAAACTTTTCAGCTGCTTCAGGGGATGAGACAATGATTGCTGGGACATAACCGAATCGCATGTACATTAAAGGGCCATGCTTTTTGGCTAGTTTTGCCAAATCTTGATGAGGATTCTTGCCTAACAGATGCAGATTTCCTATAATAGGAAGCCCTTTTGGACCTGGAGGAAATCTCTTTCTCTTCTTCATCAAGAACAAGTCTTGAAGAAAAAACCAGACTGCTGCCAAGGCTAGAGCTGTCCATAGCCAATGAATGCTCATCATCTTTCTCAGTTTGCTTAATGGTATTCTAGTGCTTCTTTTTTTCTGATCTAAGAATGGGCCTCACAGCAGCTATTTATGTCTAGTAGTCGTATTGGATAACTATGTGTAAAGCGTAATAATTTGACGGTTGTGAATGAAAAATTGTATTACGTACAGAGTTCACCTACCCACAAGAAGCTGACTGAAACTAATCACATTTCTAAGCACATAGAAAAATTGTATTACGTACAGAGTTCACCTACCTACAACAAGCTGACTGAAACTTATCACATTTCTAAGCACATAGACGCGAATATTACAACGATCTTCTCTGTAACTCTCTTTTCACTTTTTATTATATTATTATTTTTCTTTCATAAATATTATATTTTTTTTATTTTTTTAAAATTTAATAACTATTAACTGTGTAATACATAAAATTTAACGAACTCAAAAACTTTTATGAATTTAACTGAGTATTACACAAATTTAACGAACTCAAAAAATAAAAAAAAAAAATCAAAATGCATAAAAAATGAGATTTTTTATGAATTTTTTGCTGTATTTTTTTAATTTGTTATTATTTTTTTAAGGTTATTTTATTTATTTTTTATTCAGTTAATAGTTATTGAGTTTTAAAATAAAAAAAAGAATTAAAATATAATATTTATAAAGAAAAAAAATAACAATATAATAAAAATGAAACAAAAAATGGGATAAAAGATCCGTTTTACACGAAAATAAAAAAATTTCTAAAATTTGGGAACTGAACTATCTCTTAATTTATTTCTATCGCTATCGCTGATTGTGCGTGCTTTACTATAGGATTTTCCTGTATACGCAGTCTGACGTAAAGGCTGTCAAATATCAAGCTCCATACCAGATACAGCTGACTTCTTCTCCTGTGCTTTTGCAGATATTTTTTTGGCAAGATGGGGAGATGTTCAACGCCACTCAAATTGACATCCGACCAGAAAGTGGTGGCGTTGCGGCTCCCGTCAACTGTCACAATTCTTACATGTTACAGAGTTCGTTGTTTTTTGATTTTTCCGAAACGATAAGTCCTCCTATTCTAGGTACAGGGAGTGGTCAAACCTAAAGAGAGATCACCAAAAAATCTTAAGGGATTTGATTTCTTGATGGCCAATTCAACTAGACTGAGTTAGTTATATGTTACATAGTTTTTCATTTCTTTCATTTTTATGAATTACGTCATTACATATGTCCCTACTGGTTACAGAAATAAAGAAATCAATCATATATATATTTTTTAGTTACATGTTACATAGTTTGCCATTTCTCTCATTTTTTTTATGGATTACATCATTATATATGTTTTCATTGATTATAAAAATAAAGAAATCAACCGTGTTTTTTTCCTCTTTATTAGACAAGTAAAGCTGTAGTGGTTTTTTTAAATACTACTACTGTTATGGTCAAGGACACCAACTTGCACATTTGATTTTCTACTGTTGGATCCGTGAAGCAATTGAAGATCTAAAAGTCAATTGCCAGCTACTCTCCACAGTGATTTCAATTTGATTGAATTCATACTCAGTTTGCTTAGGAATGGAAGAAAAATATAATGATCTAAGATATGAAGCAGGTAAAGGGATAAATTCGTACTTTCGTCTAGAAGCTCAAAGAAAAGAACACGACAGTGGGTGGGGTATGCCTGAACCACTAATATGTACTTACATATGAGGTTATTTGGCATATCCTAGTAATGTGTTCATTATCTTGAAATGAAATGAATGACTAGTTGGGCAAGAAGTTGCATATCTAGAAAAGGGTGTTTTAAAGGGGTAAACAAAAACTAATAATGGTGTATATAGATTGGTCACTTAGACAGCAAACAAAAATGTAAGGGTTTACATCGATCAATTATCAGTAATTAAATTATTAAACTTTGTTAATACTCATTAAGATTGTTAAAAATCATCCAACAGCAAATGATTAATAAAAGTTGGAGGAGAATTCCAAAGAGATTGGACAAAGATGATTGGATGATGTGCAATATCTATATCTAATTGGCTGCCTACATTTTTGTCAAGTTAAAATCTTATTATATATAACAACAAAGATTTCGACAACCTTCTCATGCCCAATTAAACTTGCGTGTGGTAATTTAGAAAGTAAACTTCACTTACACAGAGGTTCAAAATAATTGTAAAATATACCGATATCACAACAAGTGGATCCGTGGCGCAATGGTAGCGCGTCTGACTCCAGATCAGAAGGTTGCGTGTTCGATTCACGTCGGGTTCAAAACCCCGATCCATTACGGGTCCTTCATTTTTGCCCCTCATTCCTTACTGCATGGGCATTCTCGTCATTTCAGACAACATCTTCTTCAGTCTTCACACAAGCTAAGCCGAATCCCAAACTCCACAGTCCACTGCCCCCAGCGAAAGAAAATATGACTCCATCAAACTTCCCAGCAACTCTGCAATTCTCTCCATCAAAACCAGCATTTCTTCTCCAAAAATTTTACCCCAATTCTTCCCAGAATTTCATTAGTGTCTCTCAACCATGTATTGCCAGAAAAAAACCCATTTATTGCATCATCAGCAATGTGCCCACAAGGCCAAAGAAGAAGAGAACAAAGACCAAGAGGGCCATTTCAGATGCAGAGGAACTGGTTGGTCTATTAATGAGGAATTTTGATGAAAAGAAGCAGCCTTTGGTGGCCACTTTGAACAAGTATGTGAAGCTTGTGAGAACTGAGCATTGTTTCTTGCTTTTTGAAGAGCTTGGCAAGACTGATAAGTGGCTTCAGTGTCTGGAGGTTTGAACCCTTTTCTTGAATTCTGGGCTTTTTCTCAATTCGTTATTGCGGTTCTTAATTAATTGTATGGGTTCTATTGGGTTCTTTTATATGTTCGTTGAATTTTTATCCATTTCTTATGGATGTGTTGTGCCTCTGAGCTAATGACTGTGCAATGCACTATGGATTTCATTTTCTTTGCGAATTTAATCAAAATTATGCCGTTTACTATGTCAAAGATTAGGGTCGTTTTTGTATCCCTTAGTGCAGATTAGACTGTTTCAAAATAGTGAGAAATGAAAAGTAAGTGTTTGTCTTCATGTGCATTGGCTGTAGGTTCAAAAAATAAGTATTTTGTTTCATGTCTAGAAATCAAATTTTGAATAATGTTTATTGTCAGTTTTGCTACTGGCAAGTGACTGTAAATTATTTGCTTGAATGAAGGCAAGGCAGTGGTGATGTAGTACTGTTGTTAATATCAAGGACGAGGTCTTGGTTATACTTACATATAATGAATGTTTAGGTGTTCAGATGGATGCAAAAGCAACGGTGGTATATAGCAGATAATGGTGTTTATTCGAAGTTGATATCTGTTATGGGGAAGAAGGGACAAACGAGGATGGCTATGTGGCTTTTCTCTGAGATGCGTAATAGTGGATGTAAACCTGACACCTCAGTGTATAATGCACTGATCACGGCCCACCTTCATAGTCGTGATAAAGCCAAGGCCTTGGCTAAGGCTTTAGGATACTTTGGTAAGATGAAGGGAATGGAACGGTGTCCACCTAATGTAGTAACGTATAACATCCTTTTGAGAGCATTTGCTCAGGCACGGGATGTTGATCAAGTTAACGCATTGTTCAAAGATCTTGATGAGGGCATTGTTACACCTGATATCTTCACGTTTAATGGAGTGATGGATGCATATGGGAAAAATGGGATGATTAGGGAAATGGAATCTGTTCTATCACGAATGAAGAGTAACCAGCTGAGACCTGATATAATTACTTTTAATTTGTTGATTGATTCATATGGAAGAAAGCAAGAATTTGAAAAGATGGAACAAGTTTTTAAGAGCTTGTTACATTCCAAGGAGAAACCAACACTTCCCACATTTAATTCAATGATCACAAACTATGGAAAAGCAAGGCTGAGGGACAAGGCAGAGTTGATTTTTCAGAAGATCACTGACATGGGATATTCCCCAAATTTCATCACTTATGAATGTGTTATTATGATGTATGGCTATTGCGACTGCGTTTTCAAAGCAAGAGAGATATTTGATAAGGTGAGAGAATCTGGGAAGGAGAAGAAGGTTTCAACACTCAATGCAATGCTGGATGTCTACTGCATGAATGGTTTGCCATTAGAAGCAGACACACTTTTTGAGAGTATACATGCCTCTAGAACATTTTCTATTGATGGTTCAACCTATAAGCTTTTGTACAAGGCCTACACTAAAGCAAACATGAAGGAGCTGATAAAAAAATTGATGTTGTACATGGACAAAGATGGAATCATCCCAAATAAAAGCTTCTTCCTAGATGCTTTGGGAGCTTTTGGGTCTTCACCTGCAAGCCATAAGATAGCTAGCAATACTAACGATTCAAGAAAACAGGTGACTGCTGCAAAGTTATAGGTGGAATGGACCAGTGATTTGGTTTGTCCTCTTTTGTACTTTCTATATCATCCAAAGAACGTTTGACTTACTGAGGACAATGCATCAGACCCATTGTTGAGAGGCCCCTGACAATGTCTTCTCCCAAGTTAATTGGTAATTTCTTTCTCTTATGTTGACTAATTGATAGAACACTTCCCGACTCTCTCTTTCCTGCTGCATATAAAAAGTTATGTGTCAGTTCGGAAGTTATTATCACCTTTTCTGTTTCTTGATTTGGGTTTCATTTTTATGGTACTTTCATTGTGATTGCATCAACATTCTTTTGTGTGCATGCGTGTGTGTAATTTTTTTCCTCCATATGAAACAAAATGCGAAAATTGAGAAAATTAGAAAACGAACCTGCATTTTGTGTACCTACCCAAAAAAAAGAAAAAAAACCTGCATTTTGTCTGAACTACAAGGCGGCTGAGCTTTTGGACAAGTTAAACATCTGTATGAAGCGGGTATAACAAGAGGTTGGTATAAATATTCTGAATATGATAACTGTAGGTAATTTGTGTGTATGTAGCCATCCAAGTCTGTATATATATTTATTTACGCCACATGAGGATGACTTAATAGCAAGTCATATGATGGCCTAAAACTGTGCCTGATCAGGACTTGATTCTTAGCCCTCCCTCGTTAATGCAATTATACCAATTGCTCTGTATCAGCCCATTAGTTGTCTGGTACTAAATATCAAGTTGACTTTACATTGTGAAATAGCAAAGGTTGAAAGAGTATTCAATGTTTCTGTATAAGGTTTTTATACTAACTTATAAAATGGCAATCTCTCAGTCTCAGGATTTCACCAAACATTAAATGCATGCTAATGCCAAGTTTCTGTACAAACTTGGCATGCTATTATTCGACATATATTTTGCTAGACAAGTACCTTATATGGTTGTTGTATTGTATTCCAGGCCTGCAAAGCATATCCATCTACTTTCTCCTGTCTCCGTGGTACATTTTCTTCTTTACTTCAGTTTCCCTACTTCTTTTCTTTGTTCCTTCAAACTGCCACAGAATTGGTACTAATATTCCTTCCTCCTACTTCTCCCAGTTTGTTGCTTCATACGAGTCATTTATGAAATTCTGCTGTCTTCTGATGGATAAAAGCAACTTGTGACGTGAAGTATATTAACAATCTTTGATGCTTCAGAATCTCAATTTGATGGTGGTGGTTAAAAATGCATTAGCATCACTTGATGAGTGCTCCAGGTGGATAGTCTACCAATTTTCTTGCTTCTTGTGACTTGGCTTTGTAGACACCGGTGAAGCTGGAGGATTCGTCACTGTCTCAGATGTTGCTTTTAGGGCTTCAAAGATCATAGAATCATGGCAGCAATGATTTATTGTTTGTATAGGAGATTTGGAGCTAAATTACTGCAGAATTTTTTGGAATGGGATTGTAATGTCAGCGTGAAGGGTAATATTAGGGCGGTTCTCATTGAGCTTCACAGTTGTAGTTCTTGAGGTTATAATTATTCTGATGTTTCCTTTTTTCTTTCATGCCTTTTTTTTTGGGAAGAAGTTTCTTATATTGAATATATCTCCAGAGTTTTTGGCCAAAACAATCTTCTTCCCAACTTTTCTTGCGAAGTCGTAGAAAACATTGGTACTTCTAATTATTAAAATTGTCCCGCGTAGACCTTTTTCTTGTTAGAAGATTGTCAACATTAGAGCCCAGAACAAGAAATTTCAGTCAAAAATTTCTTTAATTTTCTTGAAACTTTTTTTTTAAAAAATTTTCTTGATACTTAAATCGTCTCACTATCTGATACTCCTCTCTTTTAATAACGATTTCTTGTCCCAGGCAAACAATGGTAAGCTTTTTAGGAAAGCTTCTTCTGAACTAACTAGGATTAAATTTTATAAACATTGTCCTAAACCAATTAGGATTAATCTTCAGAAACATTGTCCTAAACCAAATAGAATTTGGTAAGTTCTAATATGTACATCTATTTATTCCCTCAGCTCCTTCTTTCTGTAACCTGTGACATCTTATTGATCAAAATTTTTTTTATCAATTCATTCATCTGAGCTCGCTGATTTTTTTTCAAATCCTAAAAGAGACATATTCTTGACCATTGTTAACTTAAAATTTCTCAGAGAAAGTTACATATTTTCAGGATGGAGACGTCAAATTCAGTCCCAGGGTGCCATTCTCGACATCTTTTGCAGACTACCTGTGAAATCTCTAGTCCGATTCAGTGCAGTCCGCAAGCTTTGGGAAAGAGGTCTATTCGATTCCAATAAGTACTCGGTCATATCCTGTTATGGTACAGAAACCAGAGAAGCCAGAACTAATGCAGAAATCAGAAAGAACAAGCTCGAATGAATAAAACCAGTTAATGATGAATCAATGAATTAGTGAACGAATGAACTTCAACTTTCATTAATTGAATCTGGAAAACAAATTACAAGAACAGAAATAATGGATTTAGCTAAGAAGGGGAAAGATTGAAGGAAAATTTGGGAGGGAAAAATGAGGATTGCTCCTCAAGTAGATTCTGATGAATCTGGACAAAATGAATTCAAAATGCTACCTTACTTGAGCAGAGAAGTCTGCTTATAAAGCTAATGAATCCTAACAGATTACTAACTGAGCCAATAAAAACAATACACGTGTTGAATTATATCTGCAAGTTGTATTTGCAAGTTGCCGCTCCTGAGGTTCTGTTAGAACAACTAAAACCCAGGAAAAGCGTGATCCTTTGGCCACGCTTTTGATAACCCTTCTGTCCAATGTTCACGCCTTCAGTTCCTTAGCATCCACGCCTTCATGTTCCGGCTTCCTTGTTACTGCTTACTCACGCCTTTTGTATTTACTTTGCCTAGAGATCGCGCCTTCCTACTTCTGACATTCACGCTTTCATGGTTTCTGCTTCCTAAGTCATGTTTTTGTCCTTAGTTAGTTTGTTCACTTCATTACAATACCTCCCCCTTGCAACAACCTTGTCCTCAAGGTTGGAATTGAGGAAATTTCTCCCTAATCTGCACAGCATCCTCCCAGGTGGCATCTGCTGGTTCAGTTCCCCACCATTGAATCAACCATTGTGTGACAGCAGTGTTCCCCCTCTTGATCGTTCTCCTTCCTAGTAAGGAGTCTGGTTCCACTCGAATGAGTCCTCCGTCATCAGTGTTTGGCAGTTGTAGTATAGGGGCAGTCTTATCTCCTAGTTTCTTCTTCAGTAAGGATACGTGAAAGACAGGGTGTATCCTGGATTGAGAGGGCAGCTTAAGCTTGTAAGCAACCTTTCCAATCTTCTTCTCTATGAGGTAGGGGCCAAAATATTTGGCAGATAACTTGGTATTGTTCCTGACCATCACAGTGGATTGTCTGTATGGCTGTAACCTTAAGTACACCCACTCACCTACTTGGAATTCCCTCTCACTCCTGTGTATATCAGCATACTTCTTCATCCGCTCCTGCGCAACCTTCAGATTATGCTGCAATAGTTCATCCATCTGCTTCCTATCTCTTATGTAGTCGCCCACTGTAGCCACCTTGGCTTGTTCATAGGGGCCAAGTGCTAGCTGTGGAGGCTTGGATCCATACAAAGCTTCAAAAGGGGTCATCTGTATAGCAGTGTGGTAGGTAGTGTTATACCACCATTCAGCCAGGGAATGCCATGTGTTCCATTTCTTAGGTTCCAAGTGTGTCATACACCTGAGATACATTTCCAGTACCTGGTTGACTCTCTCTGTTTGGCCATCTGTTTGGGGATGGTATGCTGTGCTCAGGTTCAATCCTACTCCCAATAATGTGAACAGCTCTGTCTAGAACTGGCTGGTGAAGATCTTGTCTCTATCTGAAATCATGCTCTGAGGGGTACCGTGTAGCTTACAGATATGGTCCAGAAAGATCCTAGCTATCTTTGTAGCCTCAAAGGGGTGAGCCAAACTCATGAAGTGAGCATACTTAGTAAATCTGTCTACTACTACCAGTATAGTATCCTTCCCCTCAGACTTGGGTAACCCCTCTATAAAGTCCATGGTAACATGACTCCAGGAATGCTGTGGAATAGGGAGTGGTTGGAGTAGGCCTGGGTATGCTGCACGTTCATCTTTACATTTCCTGCAGGTGTCACATTGCAATACTGCTGTCTTGATTTCTTTGAACATACCTGGCCAGTAGAATAACTGTTTAGCTCTCAGCCAGCTGGCCTGGATGCCTGAATGTCCTCCTAGTTGTGAGTCATGGAGGGCAGTGATGAGTGTCTTCCTTATCTCTCCCCCTTTGCCAACCACCACTCTTCCCTTATACCTCATAATTCCACTCTGATAGCTATAATCTGAGGCCTGTCCTGGAAATGCTAGGAGTCCCCTGATGAGGTCCTGAGCCCAGTCATCTCCCAGATAGCTCTCCATCACTTCTTTCATCCATTCAGGTATAATGGTGGTAGTCATTGCACACTCAGCTTCCTCTTTCCCTATTCTGGAGAGGGCATCAGCTACCACATTCTCCTTCCCCCTTTTGTAGCAAATCTCATAGCTTAGCCCCATCAGCTTAGTCAGCCATTTCTGTTGCAGAGGGGTGGTGATCCTCTGCTCCAGTAGGTATTTTAGACTTTGGTGGTCAGTGTTGATAATAAAGTGATGGCCTTCAAGGTAGTGCCTCCACTTAGTGACTGCTGTGACTAAGGCCAGAAGTTCCTTTTCATAAATTGACAATCCCAGGTTCCTCTGCCCTAAGCTTTGACTAAGAAAAGCCAATGGCCTCCTATTCTGCATTAGTACAGCTCCTATTCCCCCATAACAGGCATCAGTTTCTACTATAAAGGGTTGAGTGAAGTCAGGGAGAGCTAGTACAGGGGTGCTGCACATAGCTAACTTGAGTTTCTGGAAGGCATCCTCAGCCTCCTCTCCCCAGTGGAAGCCATCTTTCTTGAGGAGGGTGGTCAGTGGTTTGGCAATGGCACCATATCCCTTGACAAATTTCCTGTAGTAGCCTGTCAGTCCCAAGAATCCCTTTAATTGCTTGGTGTTCCCTGGTCTTGGCCATTCCATCATGCTGTCAATCTTTTTAGGGTCAGCTCTTACCCCATCTGCTGAAATAATATGGCCTAGATATTCTACCTGCTTTTGAGCAAAGGAGCACTTGCTCTCCTTAGCATAGAGCTGGTGTTGCCTTAGAATGTCAAAGACTTCAGTGACATGCTGGATATGTTCCTCTAGTGTAGGGCTGTAGATTAATATGTCATCAAAAAACACTAATACATGCTTTCTTAGTTGTTTCTGGAATACCTGGTTCATCAATCCTTGGAAAGTTGCTGGTGCATTGGTCAGGCCAAATGGCATGACTTTGAATTCGTACAGTCCCTGGTGTGTTCTGAAAGCTGTTTTTGGAATGTCCTCCTCCCTTACTCTTATCTGGAAGTATCCTGCTCTGAGGTCGATTTTGGTGAAATACTTGGAGCCATGCAATTCATCCAGCAGTTCATCAATAAGTGGCCAGCAGTTCATCAATAAGTGGCATAGGAAACTTGTTTTTCACTGTCAGGTCATTCAACTGTCTGTAGTCCACACAAAACCTCCATGATCCATCCTTTTTCTTGACTAGCAACACTGGTGAGGCAAAGGGGCTGCTGCTGAGTTGTATGATCCCAGAGTGTAGCATCTCCTGCACCAGTTTCTCAATCTCTGTCTTCTGAATATAGGGACACCTGTATGGCCTGATCTGGAATGGCTTTGCTCCCTCCTTGAGAGTGATGCAGTGATCCTGGCTCCTAGTAGGGAGTAGTCCCTGTGGTTCCTGGAAAACATCTGCAAAGTCCTGCAGTAGCTTCTCCATAACTGGTGGGGTTGGCCCCTGTACTGATTCCCTGTCCTCCACTGCACACACCTGTGCCATAATTCCATACGTATGCTTCCTGGTCCACTTGTGCAACCTACTTCCTCTTATGAGTTTAAGTTGTATGGTATTGTCCTCTCCCTTTAGCTCCACCTGTTGTTTCCCTTTCCTGAATTTCATACTTAATTTTCTGAAATCAAACTCCATAGGGCTGTTCCTGGCTAGCCAGTCTACTCCTAGTATCATATCACACCCTCCCAGCCTTAGAGTATTGAACTGGTGTGAGAATTCATATCCCTGCATCTTCCATACTACAGGCTTGGAAATGTTTCTGGATTGAAGTTTCTCCCCGTTTGCCACTCTAACTGTCAGAGTCTCTCCCTGTGTTGCCATTTTCAAGCTTCTAGCCAACTGTTCATCAACAAAGCAATGAGTACTGCCACTGTCAACTAGTGCAGTAACGGCCCTCCTCTGAACTATCCCCTTGATCCTGATGGTCTTATGTTCACCTCCTCCAGCCAGGGCATGGATAGATACTTCCATGAGTTCATTCTCTAACTCCCCTCCAATACAGTCACAGAATATATCAGCCTCATCCTTCTTTTCTCCCTCTTCAACCTTTCCTGGTGTCTCCTCCTCCTCCAATATCAGCAAGTTTAAATGGGACTGTCTACATACATGCCCCAATGTATATGGTTCAGCACATTTGAAGCAAAGGCCCTTTTCCCTCCTGTAGTTGAGTTCTGCTGGGGTGAGTTTTTTGAATTGGCTCTGGGAATTGGGGTGGTTACTGTATGTTTTGGAAATCTGTTTGTCAGGTAGTTTGAGGTAGCTTGGGGTTTTGTCAGGGAATTTTGGCTGGTATGGGACTTTAGGCTGGGGTTTCTGGTAGCTGGGGCTGTAGGTAGGGGTCTTGTGGATTCTCTACAATGCTCTCAGGTTCCTCTCCTGTAGTTTGGCAGCTTCCACAGCATCTGCCAGTGTTTTTGGTTTGGCTAGTTTTACCATAGTCACTATTTCCTCTTTTAATCCACTTAGGAAACATGTTTTATAATAGCAATCCTGCTGATGAGGGAGGGAAGGCATTACCAGAGCTTTGAGCATTTCAAATTTCTCCAAGTAGTCAGCTACTGATCCTGTCTGCATTAGTTTGTTGAACTCCTCTATAGCTTCCTCAGGGGTTCCGTCTCCAAACCTCTCACATAGTGCACTGCAGAGCTCATCCCAAGGAATATCCTCCCTTCCACTGAATACACCATGAAACCAGATATCTGCCTTATCTCTGAAGTAGAGTTCTGCAACCTCAGACTTCATTTCCTCCTCTACTCCATTGATTTTGAAGTACTTGTTGGCCTTCCTGATCCATTCCCTGGGATTTTCCCCAGTGAATGATGGCAGGTCCACCTTAGGTAGCCTAGCGAAAGACCTGGGACCCTGAGATTCAGATCTATCCTTGGCTCCTTTCTGCTCCTCCTTCCTTCCGTTGTCCTCCTTATGCACCAAACTGGACTCTGAGCTGTTGCCTTCTACCTCCTTCCCTTTGTCATTTAACCTTGCTAACATTTGTGCCATCATGTTCATCATACCTTCATACTTCTGATCCAGGTTTTTGAGTGTTTTTTCAGTACTCTCCTGCCTGTGCTCCATGATCCTGACAGCTTGCTCCAATCCATCACTCCTGTTAGCAAAAGTTCTAACTACACTTCCTAGCTCAGTGATCTCCTTCCTCATCTCATCCTGGTTCTTAGTCATTTTCCCAATGGCTCGTAGCTAGCTCTGATACCACTGTTATGGTACAGAAACCAGAGAAGCCAGAACTAATGCAAAAATCAGAAAGAACAAGCTCGAATGAATAAAACCAGTTAATGATGAATCAATGAATTAGTGAACGAATGAACTTCAACTTTCATTAATTGAATCTGGAAAACAAATTACAAGAACAGAAATAATGGATTTAGCTAAGAAGGGGAAAGATTGAAGGAAAATTTGGGAGGGAAAAATGAGGATTGCTCCTCAAGTAGATTCTGATGAATCTGGACAAAATGAATTCAAAATGCTACCTTACTTGAGCAGAGAAGTCTGCTTATAAAGCTAATGAATCCTAACAGATTACTAACTGAGCCAATAAAAACAATACACATGTTGAATTATATCTGCAAGTTGTATTTGCAAGTTGCCGCTCCTGAGGTTCTGTTAGAACAACTAAAACCCAGGAAAAGCGTGATCCTTTGGCCACGCTTTTGATAACCCTTCTGTCCAATGTTCACGCCTTCAGTTCCTTAGCATCCACGCCTTCATGTTCCGGCTTCCTTGTTACTGCTTACTCACGCCTTTTGTATTTACTTTGCCTAGAGATCGCGCCTTCCTACTTCTGACATTCACGCTTTCATGGTTTCTGCTTCCTAAGTCATGTTTTTGTCCTTAGTTAGTTTGTTCACTTCATTACATATCCATGGAAAAATCTCCCAAAACCAACAAAAATTTTCCTCTTCTAGTTTGCAGCTAGAAATCTCATAAACAATCATGCAGCTGTCACTATGCCCTATTTGAGATTGAGAGACTGAACAAAATCAGCCTGTTTACAACTCCCTTTTGTCTTCCAGATGATTACATTCTTGCAGGTTGCTGCAATGGAATCCTATGTGTTCACAAGATTTGCAATTGCTACAATCCCAAGAAAATATACCTCTGGAATCCCTTATTGCATCAGCGCAGGGCACTTCCCAATAGCAAATCTCTTGAACATTTCACAGATTTGCGATTCTTCTTCGACCAGCGTAACGATGATTATAAAGTTGTCAAGATTTTCATGTTCCGTATAGTCGAGATATATAGTTCGAAGAGCAATTTTTGGAGGTCAGTTGACCTGACCAACATGCCTATGAGCGTCAGCCGCACCAAAGATTTTCAGATTTCTGCGGCATTCAATGGGATTCTGCATTGGCTTGTGTATAAAGTTAACTGCGGTAAAGATGCACCAGCATATTCAGTGATCAAATTCAACAATGTTGAGAAAAAGTTTGAGGAGATTCTGTTACCGGAAAGCAATCCTCTCGACTTTTCTACTGCTCGGCTTGGGGTTTATCAGGGCTGTCTTTCTTTAGCCTGTTGGTTTCCACCGCTTGGGGATGAGGTCTGGATAGTGAAGGATGATCAGGATAAAGGTACATACAAATCTTCGAAAATTGCTGTCCCAAACTCTTCAGACGGCGGATTCCAGTACTCTGACGTAAAGGGATTCACAATCAACAGTAAAGACTTAGCAGATTGCAGATGGGATATTGTTTTGTATGACTATGGAAGAGGCATCTACGAAGATTTTGGACTCGGTTCTGGTTCTGGTTCTGGTTCTGCTTCATCTCCATCTTGGCGTATTACTTTGTAGTTGATTATGTGGAAAGTCTGATTCCTATTTGGCCAGGTGCCAAAAAGGTCTTATATAGTTGTAGGAAAACAAAATTGAAGGAGAATCTCCAATTATTTATTGAAAAAGGCCGTTTTCTTTTTTTTTTTTGCTTAATTTCTCAAATTAGTTCTGCAGCTGTAGAATATAGAAGTTGATTTTAGTGATACGATAGTTCAAGTGTTTTGTCAATATAGGACATGATTATTTTAACTTTGACTAATCCTAACTCTTGTTAATAAATGAAGACACGTGTCATGCATCCAAATATGCACTCCGAAAAATGGAGAGAAGCCAAATCCGTAAAATCTGAGGACGAAATTAGGAAAAAAGATGCCTTCAAATAGAAGTTTATGTGAGTTTCTTATAGATTTGAATTTTGAACTTGATAGCAGAGAGAATTCTAAAAACCCTTTCTAACCGCTCAGCCAACCTCAATGGTTGGACGAGTTTCTCATTCAGCCAATTGCTTGATCCAATTATTAATTGTACTTTGCATTTTTTCCATTGGACTTAGCTCATGCACTTGATATTTTCATTCAACTTGTGATGCACAAACTTACACACAACAAAGCTTTCTTTTTTTTTTTTCTTTTTTTTTAAGGAGCAAATTTTAAAACTAAGAACTTACAAACATGGCGTTAAAAGAATGGATGTCAAAATTACATGAAAAGGCTTGACCAGAGTCTTTCATTGGAAAGACTTTTGCACCGAGGAACTGATCCCTAGATGTTTCTGAACCTATTTCTGGATATTCCTAAACTATGACAATTTTTAAAGGAATACCAATCTCGTAAAACAACAATCCATTTGTCCAAAATAGCAATAGATTTAAAAGCAAGCATAGCAAATATTACAAGTTGCTTGCCTTAAAATAAATAAATAAAAAGAGCAAATTAATGTTACTTGAGGGGCACATGTAGACTAATATCACAAAAAGACAAGTATAAAAGGTCGTTTGCTATATTATGCCTCCTCTAGGTGTTCTTTTCTACAGCATGATAAGAACTTTTTATGGCTAAACTTACAAAAAGGCAGAAAGGGAATTTCTTATGGCTTGATTGAGCAAGAGGAGACAGCAATCAGGCCAAGAATTATGAAATTGAAAGAAAATAACATCTGAAGTTGAAAGGACAAATACAAGAGTCTTCAAAAAGAAACAAAGTCGCATTTCTTTGCTGATAATTTAGGTATCTATCTGGCAATTCTCATCTTTAATTTTGCTGCTGGTTACATGACAAAATATGGTACCTAACAGCAATTATTTTTTTTTGACTATAATGCAATTTGGAGATTTTATTTTTCCAATTGTCGCATCAATTCTACCAAATGCCCCCCAAGTTTCTTGCTTCTATAAATGTACAATTGAGCATCATAAGTTAGAATTGCACCATCAAGCAAGTCTCTTCCACTTTGCTCATCAAGAAAGGTTTTGCATCATATCTTTTGCAGTTTTGCAAAATGGTCATAACATGTGAGTAAAGTGCTTTGAAATATTCTCGTATTGGGTGCTCTTTTTTTTTCCTTTTTTTTTTTTAATATTTGGGAGGGAAGGAAAGGGAAAGATAAGGTTTTTGGTGTTTGGATTGGTTTTTGAGAAAAGAATTGAAAGGATTGGGAGGGAAAGGGAGGGATAAGATTTAGTTATTTTTTGTTAGTCTGCTTTCCATCCAAAAGTAAGTGGAAGTTGAGGGAAAGGACATTAAGATTAATCAAAATTTTAAAATTTGCTAAAAAAATATATTATGCATTCATAAATTGAATTTTTAAATTATAGATAAAAATGTAAACAACGCATGATAGTTTCTTTTCCTTTCCTTCCGTAAGCCAAGCAAGATAAATGAACTCCGATTTCTTCTACTCTCCTTTCTGTTCTTTTCCACTGGAATGCTCTCATTTCCTTTCCTTTACTTTCCTTCAATCCAAACGGTGCCCAAGGTATTAGATGTGAAATAAAAGATATCAAGGACCAAATCAGAACAAGAGACAAAGGTCAAGGACGAAAAGGGTAATTATCTTTTGCCATATCACACTTGGGTCATATTGACGCGTCTTCTATTCGGTACTAGGTTATATTGGTAATTTCACAAATGTTCAATTCATAAAGAGTCGTGTTGAGGTACAGAGACGGTCAACTGAGGTTGTCATAAACTCTTCCCACTTTCTACGATCCCGCAATCTGTCCTCAGCCTCAACTTTTAGCCGAGCCACATCAAATTTGTGTATTGTTCTTCCTTTTCCACAAGTTCTGTTTGGTTGATCACATGAAAACACATGGCTCCTGGAAATTTCCCTGTAATCCAGTGGAAGGATGTAACAAAAGTAGAGTTAATGGTTTACAGTTAAGATGCCTTATCAGCATTTTTCCTCTGAAGTTGACTTGCGCTAGAGAAATATGGCTAGGCCAAAAATGTGCATTTTGATCATCATTTGAAGTTTTTGCGAGATCATCTCCCCCATGAATTTTTCAGCTAGATGCACACCATGGCTGGCATCTGTAGCCCTGTTGCTTTTGCTGCTGACTCCTTTGAGTTGGAGCTCAAGCCTCGAGACGGCATCAACAACCAAGAGAAAGGAACAGATAAGAGGAAAACATGGTGTTGTTGCCACGGATGATGGTCGATGCTCCAAAGTTGGAAGAGATGTTCTTCGCGAAGGAGGTCATGCTGTTGATGCAGCAGTTGCTGCTGCCCTTTGCTTGGGTGTTGTTAGCCCGGCCTCTAGTGGCATTGGTGGAGGTGGATTTCTGATTGTTCGATCAGCTGATGGGAAAGCTGAGGCTTTTGATATGAGAGAAACCGCTCCAAAAAGAGCTTCCCAGGTACATAAAAGTCCAATGTATCGACCTGATGATTTATTCCTCTTTGAAAAATTTGGCTAGCCAGAAGATAGAGAATTATCTGATCTTAAGCCCATTTCTTTTGCTTTTTGTACAGAATATGTACTCGGGAAATGAAACGATTAAAGCTGCTGGTGCGCTTTCTGTAGCAGTTCCAGGGGAATTGGTAGGTCTCCACGAGGCTTGGAAGCAGTATGGAAGGCTTCCTTGGAGTAGGCTTGTCAGGCCTGCAGCATATTTTGCTTGCCATGGATTCAGGATTTCACCATATCTCCACGTGCAAATGGTTGCAACAGAATCAGAAATTCTGGCAGATAAAGGACTTCGAGAGATTTTTACATCGAATGGCAGCCTCTTGCAGCCAGGGGATAGATGTTACAACCGAAAACTAGCAGACACACTGATCAAAGTTTCAAAGGATGAATTGAAATCTTTCTGCAATGGGACAATTGCATATGACTTGGTTAAAGATGTCCAGGACGCTGGAGGAATACTCAGCCTGGACGACATGCAGCGTTACCAAGTTAAGATCAGAGAACCAATCTCTACCAATATCCTGGGGGTTGAAATACTCGGAATGCCTCCTCCTTCTTCTGGAGGTGCTGCAATGGTTCTTGTAAGTAAATCACCTTTACTTTTTTGCTTCATTTTCAATATAATGCTTCTGAAATTTGCATTGGACATTGAATCTGTTAAATTTTGATGTCAGACACTAAATATTCTAGCACAATATGGAAGTTCTGTGAATAGCTCTAATCCCCTCTTGGCACACAGAACGATTGAGGCTTTAAAGCATGCATTTGCCGTGAGAATGAACCTTGGAGATCCAGATTTCGTTAACATCAAAGATGTCTTAAATGATATGCTCTCAATGGAATTTGCACAAGAGTTGCAGAAGACCATCAATGACAATATGACCTTTAGCCCTCCTCATTATGGTGGCAGGTAATTAAGCAGCTAGTCTCCAATTGTACAATTTCAGATCCTGCACTCTCTCACTGTTTTAACCATCTAAGAGAACTTTATTAATTACCCACATAATTTGATTCTATCAACTAAAGATCTGTCTGGATTTTCAAGCATGTGTTAGTATGATCATTATCAACCTTTTCAACCTGTTACTGTTACATTTTAGCAAGTTGCTTACAGTTGTATTCTCATAATTTTGCTCTTGCTGAATCCTTGCTCCCAACTAGGTGGAATCAAATCCATGACCATGGAACTAGCCATGTGTCAATTGTGGACACTGACAGAAATGCTGTGTCAATGACTAATACCATAAATGGATACTTTGGTGCTAAATTTCTTTCACCATCTACTGGCATAGTCCTCAACAATGAAATGGATGACTTCTCCATGCCTGATAATGCTTCTACAGATGAGCCTCCACCAGCGCCGGCCAACTTTGTTCATCCAGGCAAAAGACCTCTGTCATCCATGTCACCTACAATTGTTCTCCAGGTAATTCGACCAAGTCCTTTCCATTTGATCAGCTTAAAAACTACAATGCCAAGGCTTGTCTCGTCCCTTCCCAAGACTCGACATGATTGGACCTAAACTAGAGCCCTTTATCATGAATGATGCGAAAAACAGGGAGGAAAGTTGAAGGCTGTTGTAGGTGCAAGTGGAGGATCCAAGATAATTGCAGGAACAGCAGAGGTATTCTTGAACTATTTTGTTAATGGGATGGATCCTCTGGCTTCTGTCATGGCTCCAAGGTTTTATCATGAGGTGATTACTCATTATTCGGTTGCAAAATTCTGCATTCAGCCCTTCTTTTCCTAAGTACATTTTTTGGCTAATGTTCGAAATTGTTTCAAATTTGCTTGACTTCTTGCTGAACAGCAACAAAACTCATTAAATTCTTGATGATTAAACAATAAGATATCTCTCATACAACTTCAGATGCTTATAATTTGAGACTCAGTCTATTACAAATGTAGTTGCTTATTTTTACTCATACACTGAATGCTCATGCGAATGCAGCTGATCCCTAATGTGGTGAATTATGAAGACTGGAAAGTAGTGACCGGAGATCACTTTGAAGTTCCTGAGGAAACAAGGAGTTTCCTGAAGAAGAGAGGCCATGTACTAAAAAGTGTTGCAGGTGGGACAATTTGCCAATTTGTGGTTCAAGATCTGGAGTCTAATGAGCTTGTGGCAGTGAGTGATCCAAGAAAGGGTGGTTTTCCTGCGGGTTTTTGACTTTATAAGCAGTCATTTTTTCAGGGCTCTAGTGAAATAGTATATGCCCATTTTTTATTGTTGTGCCAATAAATATTATGTCCAATTTCTATATCAAATGAAAGCTATTGAGTAGAGGGAATGTTCATTTGTTCAACAATAACCTTCACCAAAATATTTGTCTAATTGTTAGAGATGAATTCCTTGTTATTGAGTCCAATTGTCCAAAAGACTTCAAACTAACAAGAAAATTTAGAGAATACTTTTTTTTTTTTTTTTAAATTGTAGGATTGCAGTAGGAACTGTAACCTATGTCTAGTGTAATTTACTATCATCCTAAACAAAGATTCGTTTTCCCGACCTTGGTATTGGAGTATTTAACCAGCTGAGCTAACCGGCCGATGGAAAATTAGAGTATACTTTATTTATTTATTTTCAATTAATCCAACAGTATTCTTCTTTCTTTTATAAGAGAAATTTGGGTCAGTTTGGCTCCAATCACTACCATGGATAAAGACATGCTTCCAGAACCATAGATCGCTTGTAGAGATTCTTATAAATCACCTATCAATACAGTTTTCACGTCGACGGTGACCTTCTATGAATAAGTGACCGTTCTTACCAATTGAGTCAACTTGTGTTGGCACACTATTATTCTTATTGTTGGGGAGACAGTAACTTCTGGATGACTACAATTTAAAGGCCTATTATGTAAATTTTCCATTCATCACTTATTAGGTACTATTTTAATTCCTTTTATCCATTTATTATTTTTCTTTCTGATTTCTATGTGAGATATTTTAAAGGAAGCATCTTGACCGTTAGGGAGAGCCCTCCAATTTTGGCGCCATAAAAGCCTCCTCTGCATTTCCCGCAAGTTCTAGCTTTTCAAAACTCTCAGCCATTAAGTTTCAAAATACCACCGAAACCTTCTAATTTCAATGAGAATCAGACGCCATAAGAGTGGTAATTAATCGTCTAAGTTAGTACAAATCCAAACCCGAAGAATGCAATCATGGGCCTCTCAGTCAAATCTCTACATATCCCTCCTCCAAACAAGTCTCAAAAGCAAAGACCCTTTAGCAGCAAGATCAATCCACGCCCAAATCATCAAGTCTGGGCTTCAATTAGGACTCTTTGTGATGAATAATCTCATAAATGTATATGCAAAATCTGGGTTCATCCCCGATGCTGTTAAGGTTTTCGATGAAATGCCTGTGAGAAACACATCTTCATGGAACACGCTCTTGTCTGCATATGCAAAACGAGGCATGATTCGTGAAGCAATTTCTCTTTTTAATGAGATGCCTGAATATGATTCTGTTTCGTGGACTACAATGATCGTGGGCTATAATCAACTGGGGCGTTCTGAGGATGCTCTAAGGATGTTTTGTAAGATGGTATTGAGTAGAATTCTTCCAACCCAATATACTTTTACTAATGTACTTGCAGCTTGTGGTGCAATTAAAGGGTTAGATATCGGTAGCAAGGTGCATTCTTTTGTTGTTAAACTCGGGTTTGGTGGCAATGTAGCTGTAGCAAATTCGTTGTTAAATATGTATTCAAAGTCTGGTGATGTTGGTACTGCAAAGGTGGCTTTTGACAGGATAGAGTTAAAGAATGTCTCAAGCTGGAATTGGATGATTTCCTTGCACATGCAGCACGGTGAGGTTGATCTTGCACTTGCTCAGTTTGATCAGATGAAAGAACGTGATATTGTTTCTTGGAACTCAATGATTACAGGTTACAATCAGCATGGTTTTGATAATGAAGCTCTGGACATGTTCTCTAACATGGTCAAGGGCACTGACCTGTTGCCTGATAAGTACACCCTAGCTAGTGTTTTATCTGCTTGTGCAAATACTCAGAATGTTACTTCAGGAAAGCAAATTCATGGTCACATTGTTAGGACCAGTTTTGGTACTTCTGGGGCTGTTGGGAATGCTTTAATCTCGATGTACTCTAAGTGTGGCTGTGTTGAAATTGCTCAAAAAGTTGTACGCCAAAGTGGAGTATCAAATCTAGATATTGTAGCATTTACAGCTTTACTGGATGGATATATCAAGATTGGAGATATCAATCCAGCAAGGGTGATCTTTGACTCATTAAAAGAACGTGATGTGGTTGCTTGGACGGCAATGATTGTAGGTTATGTGCAGAATGGCTTTTATGACGAAGGGATGGCACTTTTTAGATTGATGATAAGAGAAGGTCCAAAACCTAATAATTTCACTCTAGCAGCTATGCTAAGCATTTGTTCAAGCTTGGCTTCTTTGAATCATGGCAAGCAGATCCATGCAGTGGCCTTGAAATCATTGGAGGCATCGTCCGTATCTGTGAGCAATGCTTTAATTACCATGTATTCAAAGGCTGGTAACATTGGTAGCGCAAAGAGATTATTCAACCTAACAAATTGGAAAAGAGACCCTGTCTCTTGGACATCCATGATCATAGCTTTAGCTCAACATGGAGTTGCAGATGAAGCCATTCAACTGTTTGAGAATATGCTGGGATTGAGTATTAAGCCAGACCATATAACTTATGTAGGTGTCCTCTCTGCCTGCACACATGTGGGGAAGGTTGAACAAGGCCGTAGATACTACAAGATGATGCAAGATGTACATGGAATTGTACCCACCTCAAGCCACTATGCTTGCATGATTGACCTGTTTGGACGTGCTGGATTGCTACAGGAAGCACAACATTTCATTCAGAACATGCCAATTCAGCCAGATGTTATAGCTTGGGGATCAATTTTAGCTTCTTGCAAGATTCATAAGAATGCAGAGCTGGCAACAGTAGCAGCTGAGAAATTGCTTTCAATTGAGCCAGACCACAGTGGGGCCTTTACAGCACTTGCTAATGCTTATTCTGCCTGTGGAAGATGGCAAGAAGCTGCTTCGGTCAGAAAGTCAATGAAAGATAGACAGGTAAAGAAAGAGCAAGGATTTAGTTGGATTCAGATTAAAAGTGAAGTTCATGTATTTGGGGTAGAAGATGCACTTCACCCACAGAGAGATACAATTTACCAGGTTATGGACAAAATCTGGAAAGAGATAAAGAAAATGGGTTTTGTTCCAGACATGGAGTCAGTGCTGCATGATCTTGATAATGAAGTGAAAGAACAGATTCTTAGACATCACAGTGAGAAACTTGCTATTGCATTTGGTTTGATAAATACTCCAGAAAAATCCACTTTAAGGATCATGAAGAACCTTAGAGTTTGTAATGACTGTCACTCTGCTATTAAATTCATTTCCAAACTTGTGGAGAGAGAAATTATTTTAAGGGATGCTACTCGTTTTCACCACTTCAAAGGTGGTTTATGTTCTTGTCGGGACTATTGGTAGGACAAAAAAAGATATCAATTCAACTATTTAACTTGGAACCTTTTGTTAAGGGGACCGTCAAGGTTGACCAGTTTTATCCGCACAGTTCAGCTAAATGAGAAATGTAAAGTTAAATGTTGGGTATGATGCACCAAATTTAGTGACATTGCTGAAGGATTTGATGTTATATCCTTAGAACGTGGTTCAAGTTTCAGGAAAAGGGAAGATGGTTTTGTTTCATGAATATAGCGAACTGAGTGGTCCAGGCTAATGCAACCAGCAACTGGGGAAGCAGCTCCTGGATGATTTCTGAATGATTTACAAGGACGGGGATTGGAGACATCCTTTTGGATAATTGTGTATCTCCTGCAGGTCTTACTGACAGCATATCTGGTTAGTCATTTATTTGGATAGCCCCACAAATAGTCCACAAATAGTCATTTATCTGGTTAGTCATTCTATGATGTGCATATTGTTTTTGCATCCTTTTCTAACGAAGCATTGAACTTCATTACATAATTTTTAGAAATTTGACTAAGTCAAGACATTGGAAGTCATTGTTATAGTTGTAATATGGTTTATTCAATCAATGCTTAACTAGTCCAACAGTTGGCCTTTCATTCATGGGTTTCAGACGAATGGTCAAGATCACCTGTTCATCTCTTTGATATCGTTAATAAAGCAATTAGTATCTCCTTTCCACCATACACTTCTTACTTCAGTAGAATTAAAGCAACACATTTTCAAGTTATCAGTCTTAATGTGACAACTTGTCATCATTTTGCAAGAGATTGAATTGCTCTATTTCCCATATGGTTGATTTGAAGTGCCATTCTTGGTCACAGCTCTGAGAGATGGCTTTTTATTTATGTGCAGTCCCAGGTAGGGAACAGTATGAGCATTGGTGCATCTTGATATGCTGCCTTACAAGTAAGACAATGCTTCAATGAAAAGGTGTGCTGAATTGCTGGAGTAGGGCTTAAGATTCACGTCTGTTCGTTATGAGATTAAGTATGCCACAGATTCCTGTTTCTTTGGCAAAAGAATGAAGTACTTAACCAAGAGAATTTCAATACTCAAAGATTTAAGGAATTACGGTAAAATCTAGCGACATAATTTTCCACCTTGAAACGATTTTTGGTTCATTTTAATCCTCTGATTTTGAACTTTCTTTACACAAGTATGCTTTCTGTTCCTCATTCTTTTCATGAGTTCAGTTGTAGAGACCTTGTGTTGGCTCTTGCTGCAGGTATAGAGGTTAATAGCTGCTCAACGCTTTGGTCTCCAATGCTGTAAAATCCTGTGGACATGAATCTCTACAACCATGCCGAGATTCAGGCAATCATTTGCAGACTGGTGAGAATTACTAGTCAAAGGTCACAAGTTCATCATAAATAACCACAGGCTGGTGAGAGTTACTAGTCACTAGATCATCATAAATAGCCCTCCTTTATGTTTTGCAAGCGGCGAGGACAGCAACAAGTGTCTATCTGATAGGGAACTTCTACAAATTTGCTCTTTTAGATCTCAGATGCCGTAACATCCTCGTTTTCTAATACATGTCTGGCTTTTTAGTGATATAATAAAATGACTTGTCTTTAAAAAGATTGAGGAGAAGAATCAGCATCATGGTTTCAATAAGATAAGTTTGATACTGATATTCCATGGTCTTTTCTTCCTCAATTGGTGTCCCTAGTTGGACATATTGCTTCAATTTTATTGACATGCTCTAATTATTTTTCTTGCTGGAATATTATCATTTAAGATCAATTTTTGCAGAATGACTCGTAGTAATTCCTGAATCACAAATTTGTTACTCAATGGGGTTTCTGATCTTTGGTGGGATTACCTAAACTACACTGGAGAGAAGTTCTGGCAATGCTTTTCTAGTTTTCTTGGACTGAAATCTCTCATCTTCTCATGCATTTTGTCTTTTCTCCTTCAGAAAGACAATCCATAATACACAAAACAGCATGACAAGATCACAAACTTGTAAAAAGTGCTAAAGGGCACTATATTTTAGCCTGGGGTTAATCTTTTCGTATCCTTCTGATTGTAAGTTATGGAGTTGCAAAATATTTTTCTATGGGATTTGATTGGGTAGCCATCAAATAATTGTGCTGGAAAAGGTAATGGAGGAAAATAACGTTCAATTCCACCATATGGAATGAAAAGAAGTTCTATTCAAAGTTGGCTAATGTACCAAACTCTTGATCCTGAGGGAAACCAAGACAAAGAAAACAACTACTGATGAAAAGCACGATTTAGAAAAAAGGGAAGAAGACAGGAAATGCTATCAATAAAAAGGCCAAATTGGAAACGGAATCTTTCGATAACTCGACCACCATTTCTGCTCACATAATGGAGTATCCATAAACAAATCCTCCGAAATTAAAAATTCATATCATTCTCATTTCTCAACACATAAAATCAAAATTACTCTGAACTGAAACCCTTTTTTTGAGGAACTGAAACCCTTTTCAATTCAATTAGTTACAAAATTAATGACAAATTCATTATCAATTACTTTCAACTACAAGTAGGCTAAAATTAATTAAGACAATTTGCCCTCGTGACCTCATAACTTCACCCAAAATTCCTCATTTCCATTATAACTTGCTTAAAAAGTGGGGAAAAAAACAGGTACGTTGGGATACCAAATTTTTTTAAAACACAAATTTCAATAATTTTTTTGTATAACCAACTACTTCTTTATTTCACATATTATATATCACAAAAAGTGCTATAATAATTATTCCCCATAATGCTCTACAAATTGACAAGAAAACGGGGAAAAAATTATAAAAATTTGACATATCTAAACTCACCATCTTATTTAAAAAAAAAAAAAAGAAAAAAATCTCAACACTTTTTATATTTGAAACTCTTGTTAGTCCTCTCCCCGAGATAAGCATCAAATCTATAAATATGTTATCACAAATCAACTAGTACTATTGTAATTTATCCAAAACCAAAATACAAAAAAAAAAAAAACAAAATTGATATTGTAAGGACTAAAATACAAAATTCCACGTCAACATTTCTCCAAAATCCAAAACATAAAACAGACATTCCCCACTCCAACCAACCTCCAACACTGCGCCAACTTTCCTTCTCAACTCAACATTTTCACACACTCACACAGTACAGTTCAGTCTGCTTCACACAATAGTGACTGAGTGACGGTGTGTGAAAGAAACGGCGAGCCGACGATGTCGTTTAAGACGGTGGGGAGGAAGCTGTTGAGGAGTAGTAAATGGCAGAGTGTTAATACTACTAATGTTAAGCGGCGTTGCTTTTCGGCGGGGATCGCAGCGGAGGCATCTGTGTCTCGGCCGGAGCTGCCGGCGTTCGACTATGAACCAAAGCCATATAATGGTCCCTTAGCCGATGAAGTCTTCCAGAAGCGCAAAAAGTATCTGGGCCCTTCTCTTTTTCACTATTACCAAAAACCCGTAAGTTTTTTTATGGAGACCAAAATTCTTTAGTAGTTTCTTTTATTGAAATGTATCTTAGTTAGTTTCTGTGAATTCCAATTTGAATTGCTAATTTTCTGACAGATTGTTGGTCAGAGAAATCTTTTTGTGTATTGAAACGGATGGACTGCCAGCAGGGTCTTGGCCATTTAAGAGTGTTTAACCAATTTTATTTGGGAATAGATTTAATTTTTCCTTCTTTTTAAACTCCTTTTAAGAATATAAGTTTCTGAGCTTTAGTGAGGTTTTCTTTTAACTTAGGCTACTTTTAACTTGTTTTAAGCATTTTGAGCAAGTGGTTTAAGTTCAAAAGTTAATCGACTAGGCATTAAATAGTTTTATTGTAGATGACATGTCTATATTCTTGATTTCAGTGAATACCTGCCATGGTGCCATTTATGATTTGTATGGTAAATCTAGTCTTTATGAAAATTTAGCTAAATGTCACAAAGGTTTTTTTTTTTTTTTTGTTTTGAGTCAAACTCTCATTTTTTAACTTTGAGTTGTATGGACAGCTAAATATTGTTGAAGGGAAGATGCAATATTTGTTTGACGAGAATGGAAAGCGTTATCTGGATGCATTTGCTGGAATAGTAACTGTATCTTGTGGACATTGCCACCCTGAAGTACTGAATGCCATCATTGAGCAAAGCAAGCTTCTTCAACATGCTACAACCATATACCTACACCACGCAATCGCTGATTTTGCGGAAGCATTGGCATCTAAGATGCCCGGAAACCTAAAGGCTAGTATTTTGATGGAATCTGTTTGGGATGTTGCAGCTGTGAAAGTAATATGCCTGCTGCCTTTTGACTTAAGTGTGAAGCGCAAAAGGCCATCCATATCTTTGTTTTGCCAGCAATTTCTTTCATGTCTCATCCAACATTTATATCTATTCTCTACATACTGAAATTTTTCCCCTTTTTTCCTGCTTCTTGAAATCTAGGTTACACTTCTCAAGCAATGCAACTTGCTAACACTGCTCCTTTTGGAACTGCAGGTAGTTTATTTTGTAAATTCAGGAACTGAAGCAAACGAATTAGCAATGATGATGGCACGGTTGTACAGTGGTAACCTCGGTATCATTGCCTTAAGAAATGCATATCATGGTGGAAGTTCCAATACGATTGGACTAACAGCTCTCAATACATGGAAGTATCCAATTCCCCAGGTTTGTTCCCTGAGGTTAGGTGCATTATCTAATGCTTCCATGCTATCCTGCTTTCCAAATATGTTACACATTACAATCGAATATGTTATGTGCGATGCTTGAGTGGATACTTGTTCAAAGCATGGTGCTTTAACCTATCCCTGGGGGCTGTTCTTAAGTTGGTTAATGAGTTAATTTGTTTACTGCCACTTGTTGAGTAGATTTTTCTTGGCATTAACTTGTACAATTTGACTGGAATGTATTCCAAAAATAATTTTATCCAACCTAAATAGTTTTTGGTTTGTTGATTCTGATATTCAGTTAACCAAGTAAAAATCCTGATTTCGACAATGCAGGGTGAAATTCATCATGTCATCAATCCCAATCCATATAGAGGTATCTTTGGGTCTGATGCTAGTCGTTATGCTGAAGAGGTACAAGATCACATTGATCATGGGAGTCCTGGAAAAGTTGCCGGCTTTATTGCTGAGACCATTCAGGTTTGCAAACTTATTCTGTTTACTGAAAGTATAGCTTAATGTTGACACAAATAGCTTACTTGATTTTATTATGTAAACTCCAGGGGGTTGGGGGAGCAGTTGAATTGGCTCCTGGATACTTGAAACTGGTTTATGACATTGTTCGCAAAGCTGGTGGTGTTTGCATTGCTGATGAAGTACAAACTGGGTTTGGTCGCACAGGAAGTCATTATTGGGGGTTTGAGACACAGGGCGTGATTCCTGATATAGTTACCATGGCAAAGGTGTATATGATCATTCCCTTGCCTTCTCTTGTATATCATAATACTAATCAGTAGTTCTCACCAGTTGCACAGTTGTCTAGCATAATCAATTTTGACTGGACATAATGTACTCATCAGGGCATTGGGAACGGTTTACCTCTTGGAGCTGTTGTGACCACCCCTGAAATAGCAAGCGTAATGGCTCAAAAGATACAGTTTAACACCTTTGGTGGCAATCCCGTATGCTCTGCCGGTGGACTTGCAGTACTTAAAGTTATTGATGCTGAGAAGCGCCAAGAGCATTGTGCTAAAGTTGGCTCCCACTTGGTTGAACGACTGAGAGTTCTTCAGCAAACACATGACAGTAATGTTCTGTTTGCCTATGGTGCTTTGTTTCACCCACACACATATATAAATAAAGAAAGATTAGACTCATAATTATGAGAACCATAACTTTGTTTATCAAGGCAGTCAATTCCTTCTTTTCTGTGTCAGCCTAAAAGGTAATTGCAATAGGCTGAAGTAATCCTTATCAACATGCATATGGTCAGGAAAATCTGATAGTTCAATGTCTTCATAATGTCGTCACAGGCATATGCTTACTACTGACAAAATTACAATGATTTTAAGGATCTAAAATATCACTCCAGAATGTTGATCTCTACGTATAATGTACAATGTTATGTTTTCTGGTTACTTACTGGTATACTAGTACTAACCCAGTAATAGCACTCCTATGCAAATTTTCTTACCTCTAGTGAACCTAGTCAATCTAATTGTCAATGAAGTTTACAAGTCACAGATAATTTTTAGTAATATTCTCATTTGCATGACCTGGATAGCTGTATGTAAGCAACATCTCTTGAACAAAAAATATTTACTTTTCAATGATTCGATTGCTTGCTTGGGTTATTCAAAATCTAGTATTAGCAGTCTAGAGAAGTTAGCCACTGCCACGTGAGCAGCTGCACAGCTCATCAATCGCAGCATGCCAAATTGATATCACTGCATCCCTATATACTCTGTTGCATTTCCAGACATGTAGGAATAAAATTGTGAATGCTAACTAATGTTTTCCTATGTCTCAGTAATTGGAGATGTGCGAGGTAGAGGCTTGATGGTGGGTATAGAACTGGTCAGTGATAGAACTAAGAAGACACCTGCGAAGGCAGAAACTGCAATTCTGTTTGAGAAGCTCCGAGGTTAGTAAGACCAACCAAAAAATATTCAGGAAATCATGAGAATCTTCATCTATACATTATAGTCTATATGCTTCTATGGTAGTGAGTTAAAGTTTTAATGTAATTCTCATATTTGAACATAGAACTTGGCGTCTTAGTTGGAAAAGGTGGACTGCATGGGAATGTTTTTAGAATAAAGCCTCCTATGTGCTTCAACAAAGATGATGCAGGTAATTTCATGCTTTGCCATTTGAGTTCCTTTGAGTAAATTCCTCCTAGATGAGGTAAACTAACATTAAACAAGACTTCTTAATGAGTTTTTTGCCCCCTCTACATCTGAGCCTTTGAGTTTTCTTTTTCTGCAGGTTTCCTGGTTGATGCATTGGATTATGCCATGTCTAAGTTATGATGATTCATCCCTGAGAAAATTTGATGATGGAGAGAACTATAGGACTGTGCAAAGATCTTCAAAATGCGAACATGAAATGTAGTAGTTGCTTCTGCTCCTTGAAGTGGACAGAACATGTCAATGTAAGAAAACAGCATTGGTATCAGCAATTGCCAATGATTATGGTTGGATTGTACTAGAAAAACTATGCTATACGCTTTAAATGGGAAAAAGAAGAAAAGCGTTCGAGTATACATTGAGCGAGCTTTGTATTTGGTGATTGTCGACTAGATTAGAGTTTTAGGTCAATATGGTTGGACAATCTTTCTTATCCACAAAAGGGGGAAAAAAAAGGAATGAAAAGCAAAAGGTGGAAGAACTTCAAACCTAATCATTAGGGGTGTTCACGAATCGAGCCGATCGCGAGCGGCTCGAGTACGAGCTCGAGCTCAAAAATATTAAGCTCGCGAGCTCAATTATATATATATTTTTTATTTTTTATTTTAATAGTAAAATTACACATATATTTCTAATATTTTATTATTTATTAAAAAATTATTATTTTATTCATTTTTAAAAATAAATAATTATTTTTTTTTTTTAAAAATAAATTTATTATTTTTTTTTTTTATTTTTTAAACTCGAGCTCGAACTTGACACTTTGAGCTCGAGCTCGAGTTCGAGCTTCACAAAATTAACTGCAGGCTCGACTCAATTAGGCCAAAGTTCGGCTCGACTCGATTCGTTTGCACCTCTAGTAATCATAATGGAATATCTAAATATAGCAGCCCATGTGGTCTTATACATTAGGCCTCGAGAGCTAAATAGTCACATGCACCTAAATAGTCACGCCGCAGCAGAGAGTGCTGCGGGGAGCCTTTACAGCTCTGCTCCTCGTGCTGTTTTGAGAGAACCTAGGAGAAGGATTGACCCTCGGACCTAGTAATATATGTCAAACCTTTGAAGAAGGGATCTTGTGGTTTCATTTTTTTTTTTGTTTTTTGAATGCAACAATTACGTCTGGTCTGGCAATCGGATCAGATCAGATTCGAATTCGCGGATTGGATTGAGATTCAGAGATATAATAGATAACCTGTTGATTCGAACACAATCTGTCAACTCAGAAACAGGTTGGATCAGAAATTTCGGGTTGGCGGATCAACCCCAAATGACATGAAACATAATTTCAATTTATTAATTTATCACTGTAGTTTTTAACAGAACTAATTTCGTACAAGGCTAATTACATAATCAAGTAATAAAAATCTCGATAAAACAATCTCAAACCATACCTGAAATAAATTAAAACACTGTAAAAGTATTTTATCTCAAACCATATGTAAAATAAATTAAGATACTATAGAAATAGAAAATAATCTAATATATCATTTGTCCAAACATAATAATTCCAATTTCACACAAGTTAAACAAATTCATTTAGGATTAAGTAGTAAATGCCTTTGGGAAAAAAGAATAACTTTAGTTTAGTTAAATAAAATATTTTTATATTTATTAAATTATTTTTAATTTATTAACGGGTAATCGAGTCAAGTCGTGGGTGACCTGAATTCGACCTGTTTTTTTTTGGGTTCATCGGATTCTGCCCGATTCTGATCCGAACCCGTAAAGTCTCAATCCAATTCATTAATTTGGTACTAGGTTCGTGTCGTGCTTTCAGGTCGTATCAAAAATTATCAGACGACCCCTATTCCTATATTAGGGAAAGGGGATGTAGGATGAACCAGACGGGCGTACTTAAAGCACCCTCAGGAAGTGAAGCTAAGAAACTGGCAAATGGTGCACTAAGGCACCCTAACATGCAGGCAGGGGACTTGAGACCCAGAATCCCTTTTCTTGGTGGCTATTGGGCTGGAATCCAATGGCTGTAGTTTCATCCTTTCGACTTTCTTTCGTGACCCTTAGCCATTCCATTACAAGCATCTCATCAGACTTGTTTTTCTCCTCAGAATGATTCTTCATTCATCTCCTATGGTTCTTGGCATATATTTCAGGCTTATCTTAGCTTTCCTCACAGTTTCAGATCCACACAAAGAAAATAATTGGACTTTCCACAACTTTCCAAGTGATTGGTTGAATAGGGGATACTCCAAGAGCGGCACTACTTCCTTTTCATTTTCTTTATTCTTAAATGAAGATCAAATGGCACCAATACACAAATAACCAACACAAACTCAGTTGCTGCAACATTCTCTTACAATACAGATACTGTTATATTTATTAAAGATTACAGCATTTCATTCATAAGATATTGCTTCCTTTCGACTAAAGAACAAGCCAGAAGGACCATCATCAGGCAACAAAGCCAGCCTCACGGGACTTTCAGCGCCTTCTTCTACAGTCAGTGCTCCGAAGTCATGGCCTAAGTCAGTTTTCACATGACCAGGACAAACGCAATTCACTTTGACACTAGGCCACTTCTTAGCAAGAATTCGTGTATAAGCATTCAGACTAGCTTTGGAGATGGTATATGCCATAGGCCAGCCTTTAGCATCATGGGTACCAGCTTTGAAGTCTTTAAGATACTCATTCAGCACCTCATCCACTCTCTCTTCTGTAAGGTTATCAGCATCACTTAGTATTCCTTTAGCCCATGCATTTGGTGTAAACTGGAAAAAAAAAATGTGAGGGTAAGGAAGAAATTAAATTGCAATTATGGATAGAACCACCAAAAAAAAAGGGCAGATTGGATCAAGTTTCAGTACCTGTAATTTGCCCAAAATAGAAGAAACATTGACAATTCTTGGTGATTGAGATGATTGGAGAAGAGGCAAAAATGCTTCAACCATTCTTTTTGGACCATAGTAGTTTGTTTCTAAGCATGCCACTGACAAATCATGTCTCAGTGCAGAAGGCTTTAAAGTCAGTTAGACCTCCAGCTTCCTGCATTGTTCAGTAACAATTAGATATATTATTAACAACGATTGTATAGAAGGTGAAGCATATCACAACTAATAAAATGAATGCAAAAACATACCAATGCAGCTCGTAGGGCATCAACATCTTCAATGGCTCCAGCAATCCCCGCATTGTCCACCGGATCTTAAATCAATGATCACTTTTCATCAATATGTGACATGACATCCCAAAATTAAATGAATGATCTTAAAGAAAATTTCGATAGATAGAGCAGCAAAATTTATTTTTGTCATACCAAGATATCAAGCCTTCCAAACTGGGCTAATTGCTCAGAATATAGGCCAAAAAAAAATTACTCGCACATGTATGGCTCTGACAGCCATTAGGTACGAATCTATGGGTGCCGGGCTGTGTCAGCCCGGCACCCAAAAGCATTTTTTGACTCTGACTTCTTCGTCAGAATTGTAGTTCAGAATTTTTTTTTTTTAATAAAGCTGTTGGCTACACAGTGCCCGGTAGCCGACAATGTCTGCTAAAGCTGGCTACCGGGCTGAGAGTGCCCGGCAGCCAGTCAAATTTTCAAAAAAAAAAAAAAACTCCAGAGTGTCCATCTACAACACCAGGTGATAAAGGCAAGGGCAAAAGGCGTACCGGCCGTTGACATGATCATTTCCAGTGCATGTTTTACAATTTCAAATATTTGAATATGGGGCACAGCTGAGCTATTTTAATATTTTATTAGAATAATGTTTATCGTTATTGGGTGTATTCACAATTTGACAGTGTGAAGTTATGCATTTTTCCTTCTCCTCATTTTTTTTGCCTATTTTGTTTTTATATTGCACAATAAAATTATATTTATTAAATTATATAGTACATTAAATATTAGATAACAATTTTAACAAATATTTTGTCAACAATTTGCGAACTGCATCTTATTGTAAAAAAAATTAGATTTTTCGTTTAAAACGGGTTTTGTTTAGTTTAACATCTTATAGAAGTAATTATTGATTTAACAAATCTGTTTTCATCTATTTCTATTGTTCGATTCATGAAATGTAATTTAATTAACTTAAAAGACTAAAGAGATTTAGCACGTCAAGTGGCATAAGTTTTAAATAATTAGATTTGACTTCATATTTTTTCGTCTCTTATGTTTTAAATAATTATATTTCAAATGAAATAAAATGTGAATTTGATTGAATCCATAAAAAATGTGGTCTAATTCTTATTAAAATCCTTAAAAGTAATCCAAATTGTCAAAACATATTAGCCTAAAGAGTATCTTTTCGTTATATTAATTATCAACAAATGAAAACACTTACATCATATATAAAAGAAAATTTAGTGAAATTTTTTTTTTAATTTGAGTATATAATAACTTTAGTTGTAAATAGTATTAGGATATGAGTTTCAATCGGCTATGATAACATACTGTAATTATAATAACAAATAAAAGTGATTACCAATATAAAAAAACTCGCAAGAATTTTTTAAAAATTCCTTGCCATTTATTCTTGTCTTTCCTTCATATTAAATCAAATATTTCAATAATACAATTTAATGTATTTATATTTATATTCATCTTAAATTGATAATTTTATTGAATAATTTAAATAATAATAAAATCTTTATTTAAATTGAAATTTAATAAACAACTAGTTGAAATGTCAAAAAAGAAAAAAAATATTATTCAATCGACTCAATGACATATACTTATATTATAATAGAATACTTAATTAACTTTTTTAATTTATTAAATATAAGTATTGGCCATTAGATGATGAAAAAAATTTTAAAAGGACTTTTATTATGATTTTAAAATATATAATATTTTTAATCTATGAATAATCTACTTTTTTTAGTGCCCGAATATACTTCTTTGTGCGTCTATATAGGATAAAGTTGGCCTCTTTTCATTGCTTCTTCCTATTATGCACAGAAAAGTGAAGTCTCCGCGTGGTAGAATTGACTTCCTTACATTATACGGAAAAGTGAAGTCTCCGCGCGAAATGCTAAACGAGAGAGTAAAGCAAGACATTCAGGCAACCTTTTTTTTTTGTCCTGTACGCACGCTGCCAGCCTTTTTTTTTTTTTGTTTTGCCAGGCACCCGAAATTCAAACGTCTGGAGTTTTTTTTTTTTTTTGAAAATTTGACTGGCTGCCGGGCACTCTCAGCCCGGTAGCCAGCTTTAGCAGACATTGTCGGCTACCGGGCACTGTGTAGCTGACAGCTTTATTAAAAAAAAAAAAAATTCTGAACTGCAATTCTGACGGAGAAGTCAGAGTCAAAAAATGCTTTTGGGTGCCGGGCTGATTCGTACCTAATGGCTGTCAGAGCCATACATGTGCGAGTAATTTTTTTTTGGCCTATATTCTGAGCAATTAGCCTCCAAACTGAGTCTTGATGAATTCAGCAAGGGAATCAACACTAGATGAATCTGTTACATCAAGCTTATGAAAGAGTAGATCACCAGAAAGCCCACCAGTTTCTTTGAGCTGGTGAAGAGCATCAAGTCCCCTACTCTCATCTCTTGCAGTCAACACCACTGTTATTCCATGAGAAGCTAATTGCTTACAAATCCCAAGTCCAATCCCTTTGTTTGCCCCAGTCACAACTGCATACCTACACAAAATAACTCCATGATCACATTTTACTTGGATCAAAGGGAAGAGCTATAATTTATAATCCATAGAAATATCATGCACTTGTATTTCACTATTTAATGTGTGATAAATTTTAGAAAATGATGTTGTTATTCACGGTGTTGTTTCAATGTCATTGATAATGCATGGTGAGAGTTTATATAGAATATGACTTACAAAGATAACGATTACAAAAGATAAAAGCCATCAAACTAAAAATCAAATTGCAGGATGAAATCCTATCAAACTAGAATTCAAATTGCAAATCAAAGAAGTTGATAGAACAACTTGTCAAATAAGACGTTGTTAAAATTAAAATCTAAAAGCTAACTAATTTTCAATAACATGCACGATGATTTCCTTTCTCATGTGCAAGTACAATGTTAACTTTCTAGTTTTTACATACTTTGAGAGGAATTCAAGAAGATGTAGTTTTTAAGTACCTTTTCTGGGCAAGACTACTACCATTTGTAGCTTCTTCCATTGGTTGATGCTGTAGCAAGTATTGTAAGATTGGTTTCTGTGGAATCTGGAGTTAGCCCAGATTTGGTTCTTCAATTGCCAAGCGACAAAGCATTTAAATACTCCATCTCCAGAGATTATTTCGATTGGTGGTAGAGAGGTCGGTCGTACTGTTAAATATTTAATAAGCAAAATCTGAATTAATTTTAGTTGACTACTTTATCAAAATAATTAGAATTGACGAAATTCTCAATGAATTACAACTTCCAAGGAATTTATTTTGGGTTGTTACAATTCTTTTTTAAAATAAGATACTGATGCGACTGCCAAAAACCGTGTCCGAGCTGATGGGGCCGACCTGATTGGAACAATCGAGCTGGGATCGTGCTAGGTGACCTGAGAAGAAAGAACGGAGGTGGGACTGATGTCCCTGGGATAACTCCGACGGTCAAGTTAGTTTGGCCGTAGAAGGATATAGTAATAGTAGAGAATACTTGTGAGCGTACCTTGCGTAGTCTTGATAGCGGAGTATATATAGGACCGTTCGAGTTGTAGTTTCCTTATGGGAGTCAAAGTTCCCTTAGGGTTCGGAGTCTTCCTAGGGTTTCCCGCGGCGGCCCCTAAATGTTCGGAGACGGCGGCCCATTAAGCCCATCATAGGAGACCTTCGACATGCCGAGCTGGCTTTCTTAGGCCGAGCTGGCCCATGCCAGCCTCGAGGTACCTACTGCCGACCTGCCGCGTGTGGTCTACCGACCTGACACATGTCATGCGCGGATTTGCCCCACTACACTAGCCCCCCTTGAGTCTAGAGTCACCGAGGGGTCGCGTGAATTTAGACCAAATCTCGAGGCGTCAGGTCTGCCAGGGATGGGACCCACGATCCCACGACCGTGCACCTTGTACGGATAACCGCCACGCATGCTGTCATAACCGTCACGTCAGGGGTCACGTCCGCCCATGACGGTAGTTGTCAGCTCAAACGTTTTCCAAGGTGACGGTTTCTCAGCAATAAATTTTGAGATTTCAATTCGGGACTCTTCATCTTCCCGCCCTGGTGGCCTATAAATAGGCCCTACCAGACGTCACTTTCATGCTTCCTTTCTCATTTCTCCTCCTTCACAAATTTTACCAGCTCGCTCCCTGTCTAGAGAGTTCCAGAGTAGCGCTTTCCCTTAAGCACATATCAGCTCTTCATCCACTAGTAAGTCTTCTTTTCCCTTTTATGTCTTCCTCCTCCACGCACTCAGACATCACCAGCTCGGCACCTAGGCGTAGAGTAGTCCGACCTGCACCTATAGAAATAATCTCTTCCTCCTCTAGCTCTTCTTCTTCCAGCTCGTTAGAGTACCTACCTTCCCCCATTCATTCTCCTGCTTTAGAGATGGACCAACCCACCCAACCTGTCTGGCCTGACGCTGGAGCTGCCGACCTAGGGATTCCCCTAGAGGTAACTCCAGCTCGGACCAGGGCGGGACCTTCCAGGGGGCCGGATATCGACTTCGGGGAAGTCGAGCTTATCCCCCCTATCCTAGACCAGGGAAGTGTCGACGAGCTGGTGGGGAGGTATGATATCCCCCTCCAGTTCGAGGCCAGGGCTGCCCGACCAGGGGAGTACGCTTGCCGACCTCCTTCTGAGTTTGTGGCTATCTACAGGGATCAGCTCATAGCTGGTCTCCGTCTTCCCATTCCCCAATTCCTTTACCAAATTCTAACCTTCTGGGGAATTCGTATAACCCAGCTCGTTCCAAACGCCATCAGATCGATCCTCGGCTTTTTTATTATGTGCCGAGTCCTCGAAATTCCATACTCCCTAGACCTTTCCAGGTCATTCTTTCAGATGAAAGTGAGCGGGCCAGTTCATGGCTGGTTCTATTTTGCTCGCAGGAGCGGGGGAGAACTCCCAACCCGCGAGCTGTTCACGCACACCCCCTCTTCCATTAAGGGCTGGAAAGCTCAGTTCTTCTATGTGAAGAACACGGGTTTCCCTCCCTTGACCTGGAGGGAGGAGACCCAGGTGTCCGACCCCATTCCTTCACCTCTTCCTGCGGCCGAACTGGACCTCCTGGTCAGCTCGGATGCTCGATTATCGGTGAAGGAATTTAGCAATGCCCAGCTCCGGTCGGCGGGGCTGATTCGAGCAGAGGTGAACGACCCTGCGCCTGACCTCCGACCTCTCACACCCGAGGAGCTTACAGCTTGTAATCCCTTTGATCTTCTTTTCCTTGCTTTCCTTTCTTTTCCTTTGTCGCACGAACTGACCCCTTTCTTTGCTCTCAGTGAAGAGGTTCTCCCAGCTTCTGAACATAGGAGGGACAGGCAGCTCGCGCGCGGCTACCTCGGTACCCTCCTCAGCTCCTGGTGACGTGGCTCCTCCCCCACCAGAGCCTATTCCCGCAGCTCAGTCTACCCCCTTGGAGGAACCCAAAAAGAAGAGGAGGAAGACCACTGCCAAGAAAGCCAGGACCGAGGTGACCACCTCGGCTACACCTACGCCCCAACCATCTCCTACTGGCGCGTCCACGGAGCACTATGGGGTCAACACTGCCGAGCTGCAGGCCTCATCTGAGTCGCCCCCTTCGATGTGGCGGACGAGGAACATCATTCCTCTCAAGCCCCCAACCGAGCTGAGCACACATCCCCACCCACTCCATTTCTGCCCGAAGTGGGGGTTGTCGATGAATGACCGAGCTCAGTTTCCAGAGGCTGCTCGAGAGCTCGTCAAAGGTTCGGTGCTCCCACGCGACCATCATTTTATCCAGCTCGCATCCAACTCCGAGTTGCTGTCGCACTACTACCTGAGCGCAGCCCAGGTAGCTTCTTCACTTGGTACTTTATTAGTATCCTTAATCCATAGACTTCTCATAGTTGGACCTGCAGCTCAACGTCGCCGGTGCCGAGCTGGCTCAGCGATACGAAAACATGGGAGAGAATCTCTCCCTGGCTGATGCGGCCAAGAACAAGCTGTCCAGTCAGCTCGAAGCAACCGAGGCAGAGCTGGAGGCAACGAAAAAGCAGCTTGCCGACTCCCAGGCCGCCTGCGAGCTTGAGAAGGAAAAGTCCGCCGAGCTGACTTCCCAGCTAGAGAGTGAGCAGAAAAAATCAGTCGAGCTAGTGGAAGCGGCCAGGACGGAAGGGCGCCAGCTAGGCGTTCGAGATTTTAAGAAGTCCGAGGCCTTTATGGATGATTTGGCCATCTTGAATGGCCCCGTCCTGCAGCTGGGCTACACCAAGGCCATGGCGGATGTTCAGTCTTTGAATTTGCCGGGCTTTGACCTGAGCAGATGGCCTGATTATAATCCCCAGGCTGCTGACCAGATTGACAGACTCGTCACGGGCTACTCCAATGGGCGCGACCTGGCTGCCTTGGTCGCCAACCCTGCCTTGCCTGCGACCTCCCCTGAGCAAGAGCAAGAACAGCAAGGGGAGAACTAGAGATAGTGACTTAGATAAGTCTATTAGACTCGGCCAGCTCACTTTTTGTATGGCCCCCTCGATGTTTTTCCTCTTTTTGAAATGAAATAAATAGCCTCTGATGGCCTTTCTCGTCCAACACTTGTAAAAATTTTCCTTTATTCAAAGTCTTTGGGTACATAAAAATATCTCAGCTCGGGCATTGAAACCGTTCTAATACGGGCCGAGCTAACTAATGAAGTGAAGATCAGACCTGTCCAGCTGATTACCTCAGCTCGGACAAACTATCAAGAAAAAACCTCAAAACTGAGTGGTGCCAAGATAGGCCCAACTAGATAAAGTGAACCAATAAATTGAACTAATAAAACATAGAGCCGACCTGTCCAGCTGAGCACTTCAGCTCGGGCAAGCCCCTAAAGGAAAAGCTTCAGATTTGAGTTGTGCCAGGTACGTGGAACTTCGCTTCCATCCTGGCGGGCCAGCCTACAATAACCCGCTCGGTCAGCCTCTTTTACCACGTAGGGACCTTCCCAGTTCGGATCCAACTTACCGGTGCCCACAACTCGGCTAACGGAGTTTTTGCGTAACACCAGGTCTCCTGGCTTGAAAGAAATGCGCCTTACCCTAGCATTGTAGTAGCGTGCGACCTGGCCCTTGTACTTAGCCATCCATATAGCCGCCTCTTCCCTTTGGTGCTCGACCAGGTCCAAATTAAGCCGCATCTCCTCATCATTGTCTTGAGCCACAAAGTGTTGCACCCTACCTGAGGGTACCCCAACCTCTGCTGGAATCACCGCTTCGACCCCATATGTTAGGATAAATGGGGTTTCCTGGGTGGCCGTCCGAGGTGTTGTCCGGTAAGCCCATAGTATGGTGGGTAGCTCCTCCAGCCAACTAGTTCTCACGGACTCTAATCTTGTCCTCAAGCCATGCAGGATGGTTCTATTTACGTTTTCGACCTGCCCATTGGCCTGGGGGTGCCCCACTGAAGTGAAGTGCTGCTGGATGCCGAGCTCCGTACACCACTCTCGAAGAGATTGATCAGCAAACTGTCTGCCGTTGTCCGAGACGAGAGTCCTTGGTACGCCGAATCGACAAACTATGCTTTTCCAAAGGAACTTCTGAATAGACCTGCTGCTTATCGTGTTAAGGGGCTCGGCCTCTATCCACTTGGTGAAGTAATCAATGGCTATCACCAAGTGCTCACAACCCCCTGGAGCTCGGGGAAACGGCCCCAACAGATCAATTCCCCACTGGAAGAATGGCCACGGGCTGCTGAGAGGAATCAATTCCTGAGTGGGGGCGTGATGGATCGGGGCATGTAGCTGGCAAGACCTACACCTGGCTACCAGCTCGGCTGAATCTCTAAAGATGGTGGGCCAATAGTACCCCGCCAACATCCCCTTCTTGGCTAATACTCTCGGGCCGACATGGTTGCCGCAGATGCCCTCATGCAGCTCGCGTAAGACGTAATTACCTTCCTCAGGCGTCACACACCTCAACCAGGGCTGCAAGTAAGATTTCCTGTATAAAATCCCTTGTGTGAGTACATACCTCTGTGACTTGAGGAGGATCTTGCGGGCCTCTGTCCTGTCTGGTGGAAGCTCTCCCTGAGCTAAATACTGAATGACAGGATCCATCCAGGAGCTCACTACCTGAATGACCGCCGTGCTGACTTGGTCATATGCTCGGCTTTTAACCATCTCCACCAGTATTTCCCGACCTATGCCTCCTGCCGAGGTGGAGGCCAGTTTGGATAAGGCGTCAGCTCTCCTATTTTGGCTCCGCGGTATCTGCTCAAGCGCAAACTGCTCGAACAAACCCTTCAATTCGTGTGCCTTCGCTACGTACCTTCTAAGCGTCCCCTCTTTGACTTCGTAGCTTCCCCACACCTGGTTCACTATCAGCTGTGAGTCACTATAGATTTTTATCGACCTGGCCCCTAACTTCCGGGCTATCTCCATCCCTGCAATCAAAGCCTCGTACTCTGATTCATTATTAGAGGCTCTGAAGTCGAATCTTAGTGCATAGGGCAGTTCTTCCCCCATAGGGCTAATAAGGAGGAGACCTGCTCCGCACCCCTCTTTGCTCGACGCACCATCCACGTACAATGTCCAGGTGGGACCTGCTCGTTCCACCGCCTCTGCGTCCTTCCTAGCCTGGATAGTATCCCCTGCCAGTTTAGCCTTGTCTGCTTTTCCAAGATGCCCGGCCTCGTCAGCATCGGCGGCCTGTCCGACCTTAGCTGCCTCCTCGGCCTCTCCGGCCTTGGCAGTTCCCTGGGTCTGCTCGGCCTCCACTGCTTTTCCGGCCTGCCTATCCTTGACGGCTTTTTTGACCTGCTGAGTCTCATCCACTCTCTGGACGGTCTGTCCTCGGCAGCTTCTTCGGCCTGCCGGGCCTCAGCTGCTTCTCCGGACGGTCCTCCCTCCGCTACCTGTGTGACCTGGGTGACCTCGGCAGCATCTTCGGCCTGTAAGACCTCTGCTGCTTCTTGGGCCTGGACGGCCTTGGTAGCCTCGTGAGTCGGTAAAGCCTTAGCTGCTTGCCCGGCAGGTACCTCCTTACCAACTCCCCTGTTCCTCATAGCCTGCATGTCACTGGCCTGATTGACCTCCGCTTCAGGCGATCCAAAGGATACACCATCTGCTATGAAGTCTGCCAATGCTTGGGCTTTGATGGAGGTCCGGGGCTGGTAGCCCAAGTCATACTCCGACAGCTCCACAGCCCACTTTACCATCCGTCCCGAGGACTCGGGTTTGGAAAGGATCTGCTTCAAGGGCTGGTCCGTTATGACCACTACAGGATGAGCTTGGAAGTACGTCCTAAGCTTCCGAGCTGCATGTACCAATGCCAGAACATAGCGTTCTACCGCCGAGTACCTTGCCTCGGCCCCCTGCAGGGCGCGGCTAACGTAATACACCGGCTTCTGCGTTCTTTCTTCCTCTCGCACCAATACTGCGCTAATGGCCCCCTCTCCCGCAGCTAAGTAGATGAACAGGGTCTCCCCCAACTCTGGAGAGGTCAGGGCCGGCAACCGTGCCAGGTGGGCTTTCAGCTCATCGAATGCCCTTTGGCACTCCAGGCTCCACTCGAACTGCCGATTAGCTTTCAGGGCCTTGAAGAAGGGCGCTCCCCGAACTGCCGATTTGGACAGGAACCTGTTCAAGGCGGCCATCCTCCCTGTCAATCGTTGTACCTCCTTAATATTTCGGGGAGGAGCCATGTCCATGATAGCCTTGATTTTGTCTGGGTTAGCTCTGACCCCCTCTTTAGAGATCATGTAGCCCAGAAATTTTCCCGACCTGACCCCAAAAGTGCACTTCTTGGGGTTTAGCCGCATTCGCGAACTCCGAAGGACCTCGAAGATCTCTCTCAGGTCGGAGACGAACTGCTCCTGGGTTCGGCTTTTCACTAACATGTCATCCACATAAACTTCTAGGTTCCGGCCGATCTGGTTTCTGAACAGCTTGTTTACCAACCTCTGGTAGGTTGCGCCTGCATTCTTCAGCCCGAATGGCATGGTAACGTAACAGTAGGTCCCATCCTCAGTGATGAAAGAGGTCTTCTCCTGATCCCCCTCGTCCAAAGCTATCTGATGGTACCCCTTGAAGGCGTCCAAAAAACAGAAGATCTCGTAGCCCGCTGTCGAGTCCACGAGCTGGTCAATCCGTGGGAGTGGGTAACAGTCCTTCGGGCAAGCCTTATTCAGGTCGGTGAAATCCACACACATTCTCCAGGCTTTCTCCTCCTTCTTGACCAGTACCGGGTTGGCTAGCCAGGTGGGATAATAGACTTCCTTAACGATCTTAGCCTCCAGTAACTTACCCACCTCGCTCTTAACGACCTCCTTTCGCTCAGGAGCAAAATTCCTCTTCTTCTGCTTCACTGGTCGGACGTTGGGATCTACATGTAGCCTGTGAACTGCCAGCTCGGTGGGTATCCCAGGCATATCATCGGCACTCCAGGCAAAAATCTCAGCATACTCTTCCAAGAGAGATTCCAAAGAACTTCGGATCTGCTCACTCAGGCCGGCGCCGACCTTCACTGTGTGCTCGGGTCGGTCGGGCTGGACGGGTAGCTCGGCCAATCCCTCATCTGTCTCCAATCTTTCCCCTCTCTCCAGGGGTTCCCAGGATTCCAGACAAATCGTCTGAGCTACTAATTTTTCTTTGCCCTTAAGGGTGGCAATGTAACACGCCCTTGCCACCTCTGGATCTCCCAGCACCTCAGCCACCCCCTCAGAAGTAGGGAATTTCATACTGAGGTGCAAGGTGGAGCAAACAGCTCGGAGGGCGTTCAACGTGGGGCGTCCCAGGATCATGTTGTAGGATGACGGCTCCTTGACTACCGCGAAGTTTACCGGGATCGTTCGGCACCTTGGGGACACCCCCACCGTGACCTGAAGGGTGATCATCCCTTCCGGCCTCACTGGAGGACCAGCAAAGCCGATTAACGGAGTTCGAACCGGTACGAGCTGTCTATCTTCCAGCTGCAGTTCCTTGAAGGTCTTATAATATAGTACGTCTATGGCACTTCCGTTGTCTATATACACCTTCCTCACCTTGAAGTTACAGGTGATGACTTCTATCACAATAGCTTCATGGTTATTAGAGGCCAAAGGAACCGCGTCTTCAGGTCCATAAATTATTTCCTCATACATCTTCAATCGCTTGGCCGAGCTCTCCCCCGTGGGAGGGGGCGGTTGTGCCGCCGAGCTGCATGGCTATCTCCACCCGCAGGTCCTCCGGCAATAGTGTTAATCACCCCCGCCAGGTTCTGTATTTCCTGCTCGGGGGTTCGGCCACGGGGCCCCTGAGGCCGGTCCCGTAGGTAGCTTGGACGCTCCGACCTAGGCCTTCCCCGTTGTAGGTCAGCTCGTTCCTCTCGTACAAACTGCCCCAGATGGCCTCGTTTGATTAGTTTTTCAATGTCTTTCTTGAGATGACGGCAGTCCTCCGTATCATGACCCACATCACGATGGTAGGCGCAATACAGACCTTGGTCCCGTCGGTTTTTGTCCCCAGCTAAGGGCCGAGGAGGTCGGGATAGCCCCTCCTGCTCCATCACTGCGAGCACTCGAGCTCTAGGTGCCGTGAGGCCAGTCCAAGACTTGTCCTCTCCCATTGGGCGGCTCCTGGGGAAACGGTCATAAGCACTCTTCCTTCCCTGGTCAGGTCGTGCCCTCACCTGGTCGGCGCCCTTCCTGCGCCTATCATCCCTCAGTTTCTCTTGTGCGCTCTTAAGGCGATTTGCTTCCTCCGCGTTGGCCTTCTCATGGGCTCGGTCTAGCATCTCCCGAACTGACTTGGGAGGTCTCTCCACAAGCTCAGTGTAAAGCTTTTGCTTGCGCAGCCCATTGATGAAGGCTGCCATGACTACCTTATCGTCGCGATCTCGAACTTGAAGGGACTCATTATTGAAGCGTACCATGTATTCGCGCAAGGACTCCTCGGGCTTCTGTTGGATAGTCATGAGGTGCGCGGTGCTTTTGGAGTAGGCCCGTGAGGAAACGAACTGTGCAGAGAACTGCCGCGCGAGCTGGTTAAAAGAGCCGATCGACCTAGGGGGAAGCCCCTGGAACCACTGCCGGGCCCTTCCTTCCAGGAACATTGGTAAGGTCTTACACCTGACCGCGTCCGCAGCTGTCTGTAAGCGCATCTGCGTCATGAATATGAACAGGTGGTCCTCCGGATCCGTGGTTGCGTCGTAAGGCTTCATGTTTGGAATTTTGAACTTCGCGGGCAGTTGGTATTCCTCGATATCGAGCACAAAGGGGGAAGTAATATACCTGTCCGCTTCTGGGTCTAGAAGCAGGTCCAGTTCGTCCCGCACCTGTTGTCTCTCCCTCCGGGGGGAGAGATCTCCCCTGGGGAGCCTCCGGACGGGCTCCGGGTGTTCAGTTCGGGAGTTCTTGTGAGAAGGCTCCATGACCTCGACTTGCTCACGCGTGACTTCCCGGTGTGCCCGCTTGGCCCCAGTTTTGGTGGGACTCCCAGTTCGGGATTCTGACTGATCTGCTCCCTGATCCTTGGGCTCCTTGTCCTGATGACCTCCCGACTGCTCTTTGAGGTAGTTCATTATTGCCTCGAAGGTGGGCAGGTTTTCGGCCACGGTCTGAACCAGTTGTTCAGGCGGGATTCGTGAGGGCCCTGCCCCTCCTCCTCCGGGTGTTGGACCCCGAGAGGGGTTTTGGGAGCCATCACGCTCGGCCCCCTTGGACCCGCCCACATTTCTCTGCGACCTAGTTTTCGGCATGATTCGCAATGAAGTGTAACGTGCTTCCCACAGACGGCGCCAATTGATGCGACTGCCAAAAACCGCGTCCGAGCTGAGCTGATGCGGCCGACCTGATTGGACAAATCGAGCTGGGGCCGGGCTAGGTGACCTGAGAAGAAAGAACGGAGGCGGGACTGATGTCCCTGAGATAACTCCGACGGTCAAGTTAGTTTGGCCGTAGAAGGATATAGTAATAGTAGAGAATACTTGTCAGCGTACCTTGCGTACCTTGGTAGCGGTATATATATAGGACCGTTCGAGTTGTAGTTTCCTTATGGGAGTCAAAGTTCCCTTAGGGTTCGGAGTCTTCCTAGGGTTTCCCGCGGCGGCCCCTAAATGTTCGGAGACGGCGGCCCATCAAGCCCATCATAGGAGACCCCCGACATGCCGAGCTTTCTTACGCCGAGCTGGCCCATGCCAGCCTCGAGGTACCTACTGCCGACCTGCCGCGTGTGGTCTACCGACCTGACACATGTCATGCGCGGATTTGCCCCACTACAGATACATATATTTTAAATGAGAGAATTATAGCATTTAAATTCCTATTTCGTTTACAAATTCTATTTTAACTACCTAAGTTACAATTTACACAAAAAAAAAATACTATTATGTTTTAGTATAAAGTGTGTAACTTTGTACCAGTTGTAGCAGCTATATTTGTAGTAATATGATCGTTACAAATTAATCTGACAATTATACATGTAACTGTCATTGACCAAAAAGAAAATGCCATACTAAAGCAATTTTCTTGATTTACTATTGAAACAAGAAAAATTAATACCACATGATTTTACAACATGAAAGAAAGAAGACATTTTTTCAAATTAATCATCCCCTTGCTTGTTGATTCCGTTTGGTTCCACAATCCTCAGAAGCTAGGTGATAAATAACCTGCTGCTTATATCTTAAATCAAGTGGTCATGTGAAAGCAGCAGTGATGTTTTTCCAAGCCTAGGCCAAGATCCAAACTTGAACAATTTCGCCACCCTGATTTAGGCCAAGCCATCTTGATATAGTTGAGCAAGGTTTAGACTGTGATGCTATCGTGAGTTCATCTCTGTTAAGTTAAAATGACATCCTATGCATGATGAAGAATTTGAAAATCCATATTCTTGAAGAAGCAGATTGCCTAGTTCAGTGCCTCTTAACGTCCCAATGGATCGATGAATTAGTGTTGCAGAAACCAAGCCAGTAGATGTTTATACGTAACAACCAGTAGATGGTCAAAAATGTTCGTTGATTGCTGAGCAGTACAGCATAGTCTTGAAAATGGCACTGCAATACACACAAAGAAAAGCAGAAACGGTGATAGGGGGCAACATTTTCTAGGCTACACTGAATGTTGTTAAAGATGGTTTTCTCATTCAAAAGATGATACTTCTTTTTGACTAAAGAACAAGCCAGATGGACCATCATCAGGCAACAAAGCTAGCCTCACGGGACTTTCAGCACCTTCTTCTGGCGTCAATAAACCAATATTGTGGCCCATGTCAGTTTTCACATAACCGGGATAAACACAAATCACTTTGAAACTAGGCAACTTCTTGGCAAGAATTCTTGTATAAGCATTCAGACTCGCTTTTGAGATTGCATATGCTAAAGGCCAGCCTTTGGCCCCATGGGGCACCTGCTTTCATGAAGTCTTTTAGATATTCATTCAGCACCTCATCCAAATAAATCAATGGTGAGGAAGTAGTTGCACGTTGCAACTATGGACAAAAACACCCAAAAAAGAAATCATATAGTTAAAGAAGCACATTGCATGTTCGAGTTCAATACCTCTAGCTTGCCTACGAGAGAAGAAGCATTGACAATGCTTGGGGATTGAGATGATTGGAGAAGAGGCAAGAATGCTTCAACCATTCTTTTTGGACCAATTTGTTTCCAAGCATTCCACTGACATTTCATATGTCTCATTGCATACAGCTTTCCAGTCAATTCGAGCTCCAGTTTCCTGTGCTGTTCAAAACAAATTAAACAGAAGTTAGCAAGGAAAACTAGTAATAGAG